>NC_056736.1:110137860-110292860 GCF_019279795.1 Protopterus annectens | reverse complement strand
ATCTTTTGCATTGTTTATCTCATTTTTTTTTATTTTATTGGAGACGGCATAGTGCAGTAATAAACAATGAATATCTGGTACTACTGCCTTTAGAAGTTACCATCAGTCTGGTAACAGGGATTTCTCCTTTGTCTATCCAATGTATGGTATGATACCTGAATTCTTCCATGCCCAGTGTACATTTTCCTGTAACAGCAAACATGCATCTCATGCTGGCATGGGACTCATAAGCTTCCATGCCTACTTCATGCTGTCATCCGCCACTGTCATCTGCTCTTCCTCTGTATGTTCTGTCTTTGCCATAGGACAGTTTGATGTGAGGCTAAATCTGCTGCCTTCATTCCAGAAGAGCAGAGCTGCCCATGGCCTTACTATTTGTATTGTCTGTCAAACTTTGTTATTTCCACTTAGACAGTGAAATTAGTGGTGTGGGTGCAGCTACATTTGAAGTTATAAACTATTTAATGTTAAGCCGCGGTGGTGCAGCGGTAGCATTGTCACCTCACAGCAAGAGGTTCTCCTGTTCGATTCTCGGCTAGAGAGCCTTCTGTGTTGAGTCTGCATGTCCTCCCCGCTGTCGAGTGGCGTTCGAAAGACATGCATGAATGGGTGTGCTTCGTTCAAGGTTGGGTGTCGGGCTGGCACCTCAGCACCGTAAAAATCGACTGCCAATCATTAGCAGACGAAGTTCCGCTGTGGCGACCCCTAACTGGGAAAAGCCGAAAGAAAAACAACAACAACATTCTTTTTGTCAGTAATTTTAAAAACAGTCTTTTGCATCCCACTGTCTCACTAGCATGTGTAAACCACATTTTATTTTTGACCAGTTTTGATAAAGTATGTTCTGTTATGCTACATAAGTCTTAATGTTCATGAAATTAAAAGAAAGTAAAATGGAAGAAGGAAAGAAAAAAAGGTTAAAGTGTTAATGTCCACTGGCCTGAGCAAATTACTCTTGGATTAGTATTTAAAATCTGACACACTCCAGATTTCAGTTGTGTTATAAATATTGCTTCAAAAATCAGGCTTCAAAGATTTCATTAATATTTAACATCCTAGTAAAGGTGATCTTTTTATCAAGAGAAATGAAAAACGTATGCAGGCCCCATATCTACTTAGGAAACACATGTAAAAGCATGGAATTACTCCTTCGTATTTGTGGGTAGAGGGAGTAAGTGCAATTTCAGGATGCCATGCACACCTTAGAAATCATTACATATGGATGGCAAACACAAGCAACATCTGAACTTATCCCCCGCTCTCGCACACATGCACACATATATTCATACATGTTTTTTACATTCATTACAGCTGTCATTTATTCAATAAATGACACCACATGAAAAGGAGCAATGCATTATCAGAGCCAGAATAAGGGATGAATTTTATATTATTGTCAAGAAAATCAGTTCTTATTTTATTTTCGAATGTAATTGGAAAGTTAAACTGATCATAAGTTTCTATATGTTTCTATCATGAGTCTGTTACCTGCAGGCTGATTTTAGTCTTATCTTTTAATCAACATTTGATTTTGCTTTTGACATAACTGCATGGGGAGCAATGAAATACTCTTTTTTATTTTACCCTTTATTTAATTTTATTATTTTTTTTATTTACTCAATGTTGTTGCCCTTATAATACCCAAAGAGCATATGCAAAGATATTTTTTCTGTTCTTTATGCTGTAATTATGCTCTCATTATGTCAAGCAGAATTTATGATTCTTAAATATTTCTTTCTTTAGTTATTTCAGTGGAACAAATATTACATTTAATAAAGTTGCATTGTCATTTTCTGTATGCTGAGCTGCTGCCAGTTACTTCCTGATTATATGTAAAGTTGTCCTACCCACTAATGATGCAATTATGGGAAGAAACAGTGTAGTGGCTAAGCACATTTTCATTACTCTGCAACAGATTTCAGCACAGTCAATCAGATAGTAATCAATAACTAAATGCAACAAAAGGTATTGCAATCAAAACCACACAGGAAACAATTTTTTAGTAAAGTGTAAAGGTCCTGACATACAATGTGGTAACATTGATGTAACACTGTAATGAATAGGTATTTACCATGGGTAGATCACTTTTAGGAAGAAAACCAAGGGTATGAAAAGCACTTCAGTGATACCACTACAAGTGTGTGTGTGTGTGTTATACATTTAATAGTCTCACAATGTTGAAGTCTCACAACTGTCCAAACTTGAGCAATGTTATAATAAAATAGTCAAATGTGCAGTAAACTACAACAATAAGCACATCGCTGCATAACAATCAGAGAATTAAACTGATTAGAGCTACCACATCATGTGGCTATATCTCAGCTAATTACAATACATAGACTTCTATATAAACCTGACAATTTCCCAGCCATTAACAACTTAATACAGTGCTACTCCCCCAATAGAATTTTATGCTGTAAGTCAAAATCAGTAATTACTATAACCAAATCATCTAAAACGTCAGGTGACTCTCTGTATTTTAACAGTGCAGCTAAATTCTGGAACCACATCACACAACCTCTGAAATCCATTCAGAATGTAAACTGATTTAAAACACAACTAAAACTTCACCTATCAAACCAAAGAATCTGCTTCTGTATATCTCCAGGGAGTGTGACTAAAGAAATGTATGACTACTTTAGTGTTCAACATCCTAAGATACCTGTCATATATGAACTTCCAAAAGTGCATAAGGCTCTTAGGAATCTGCCTATGAGACCAATTGTCTCGGGGAGAGGTTGGAACACAGAACCCATCTCAATCTACATTGAGAAACAACTTTCACCACTTATTGAGAATGTTGAAACTATCTTATTAGATACTAAGCATTTTCTTAAGAGGTTAGCTGGTTGGTTTGAATCAAATAATGGGAAAGAATATATTTTAGTGACCATGGATGTGGTGTCACTATTTACTGTAATCCTGAATGATATTGGGATTGATTTTATCAGACAATACTTGCTAACACATTCAGACTATGATGGTCGCAAGGTTGAACTTTTGTGCTTTTTACTTGAATTAATACTGATGAATAATGTTTTTATGTTTGATGTTGATTGTTTTATTCAGAAGGTAGATGTTGCAATTGGCACCATATGCGCTAACAGCTATGTGAACATGGTGCTTGCACAGTGGGAATTTTCATACATTTTTAATACGTACAATTCATTTAGAGATAAACTTTTATATTATAATCGTTTCATATTTGATGTGTTTCTTATTTGGGGTGGTACAGCAGATGAGCTTGTACCTTTTGTTAGGTACCTAGAGAGTACTACAGACTTTCTGAGATTTACGTGTAATGAATCTAACAGCAACATTGAATACTTGGATGTATGCATTCAGAAGACTGAAGATGCAATGGCTACTACTTTATTTAAGAAATCTTGTAAGGTAAATAATATGTTACATGCTCGCAGCATCCATCTGAAAAGGACTAAGATGATCATTATGAGGGGACAGTATTTTTAGGTCAGCAAGACTACATAACAAAGATAGTGACATGTACACCTCCTTTGATGCCCTGGCAGATGAGTACAACAGAGGGGCTATACAGACTTTGATATTGGGTTGGCACAGAATGATGTTGTCTCTCATAGGCATGATAGGGCTAGACCCTATTTTAGTATCAGTGATACTGATGTATGTGTGAGGGATACAGTACATGATCATTATAGGATGTCAGTTACATACTCAATGGATGTCAATCCTATATGTGATATTATTAAGAAACATTGGAGGTTCTAATATCCAACCCAAAGTACAGCAATATTCTTGATGGAAAACCATGATTTGATTTCAAAAATAATGTATCTCTTAAAAAAATGCTCTGTTATAAACCCCTTACTGTCAGTCATCCTGGTCAGGATGTACTGACAGATATGGGACTTATGCCTGTGGAGGATGCAACGTCTGTTGCTACATTAGGACAGATAATACTTTTTTGCATCCACTAACTGAATGTCTGTATACTTTTAAAGTGTCTGCTGATTGTAGCAGTAGCAATTTGGTGTACCTGGCCGTGTGTGAAATTTGTGGTTCCCATTATGTTGGTGTTACCGCTTGACACCTTAGGGATCATATTAAAGAACATATATAGGCCATTAATAAAACTTATACAAGGAATGATTTGGCTAGACATGTGGTGAAAGAAGCAGGGATACATATGTTTAAATTTATGGTATTAGAAATGGGAAGGTTAACGAAAACAGGTGGAGATGTAAAAACCCATGAATGTTTAGAAATTAAATGAATGTATATTCTTGCTGTGAACAGAGGTAAGGGGCTTAATGGTAATGCCCCCTTAAAACCAGCTTTGAGATCTAGGGCTTTAAAACATTGATTGGATTCAATTAATGTGTTTGATTGATCTGTATTTAAATGCTGTGATTCATGTTTAACACTAGATCTGAAGAAGCAGCATCAGTTGTGAAAGTGCTCATCTTTGTTCTGTTTTATGTTTTAGTAAAGTGTTTTCCGACAGATACTGATTCAGTGTTGTGCTTTATATAATAAAAAATAGTTTATTGCTATAATGATAACATTTGGAAAAATGTGTCAATCTGAGAAGACAAAGATGCTGTGAAAGTGATGACAATGATGAAGATGCAGTGAAGATGATGAAGATGTAATGAAGATGAAAATTATAAAGATGTAATAAGGATGATAAAGCTGATGATGTTATTATGACAATGAAGGTGCAATGATAATAAAAATGAAGATGCACTGAAGATGAAGAATTGATGAAAATGATGCCCTGAAAAAGATGTGATGAAGAAAATGCAATGAAGATGAACATGATGAAGATGTAATAAGGATGATATATTTGATGATGTAATTATGATGATGAAGATGCAATGATGATAAAAATGAAGATGCCCTGAAGATGAGGATTTGATGAAAATGCACTTAAATCAAAGATGTGATGAAGAAAATGCAATGAAGATGAAGATGAAGCTGAACATATGGATGATGACGATATGATACAAATGATGAAGACATGAATATAAAGATGCATTTAAGATGCATCTGCATCTGCACAACTATTTATTACAATGTTACATCTGTGTTATTACATTGTATGCCATAGTCCATATTCTTTAGTAAATAAGTTGTTTACCATGAGCTGATCACTTTTCAGAGGAAAAGTAAGAGTGCATTGATCATTTCAGTGATAGTCCTACAGTATATTATGTTTGTGCACAAATGTTCACAGATTGTTCCAGATGTTTTTACTCTGTGCAAATCTATTCTGTGTACAGTACATGCTTCTTCATCTTCACAGCATCTCCATCTTTATCACATCTTCACCTTCATCTTAAGTGCATTTCTTCATCTTTATTACATCTTCATGACATCATCATCTTCATTGATACTTACACAGTTATTTTCATTATCTTCATCAAGCCATTATCTTCATCAAATCAACATCCTCATGTCATCTTCATCATCTTCATTGCATTTTCATCATCCGCATCTTCTCTGCATCTTTATTTTATTTACTCAGGTTTTTGACCAGATTAGTCCCACTAAGCATGTGGCCAACTGTCATGTGACGCATGAGCTGGCCTTTGTAATTTGAAGGGAAATTTGGCCAGGTAACCAGGAAAATATCCCCTACTGTTTTCCCTATTTGGTGCAAGTGGGATGATATTAGAGGGAGTAGAGTAAAATCCAAGTTGGAGGACACTAATGGTAATCACAATTTAGAAAGTAATGCTACTTGGGGGAATAAAAATGCTAACAAAACATTGGAAATTGTCATTATGGCAGAAGGTGGATTGTAGAGGAAAGAAAACTAGCTGATGAGTTGAGGATTTCCTGGGATGATGTAGTAGAATCCTGTTCAGTTTGAGGAGGCTGCGACTGTGGAAACTGTAAATGTCTTGCCTGAAATGTTAGTGGGAGCTCGTTTGGATTTGAAAGAGCAAACACCTGCCTTTGGTGAAATGAGAAGTCTGAGGAATACTGGATTATAGGAAGTTACAAAGAAAAGTTATGTTTCAGTAGCACAGTCAGTCAAGGAGGTAAGGCAGCGACAAGTCATAGATTACAGGCAGACAATCACTAGTTGTGCAGATTGCAAAAACGGGATGCCAATTGAAAGATATGTTCATTAGACTCCACCCATATAGGAAACAACTGGAACATATTTCACTGCTTTCCATAGAATATATTTTAGTACAGTGTGACTAATACTGATCTACAGGGTCTATTTGATATATTTGAATGCTTAAATGTTCGAATCACTAAAGATCGAACTTTAGTGATCGAACATTTAAGTGTTCAAATATATTAAAAATTAATATTTAACAAAATAAAAGTAAAGGAAAGGGTTTAAACAGGGGGGCAAGCCCCCCTGCTCCCTCTCACACCCCCCACTATTTAAATATACCAACTCTGAGCTCACACTTCAAAATTTCCCATTCCCTACACTGTAGCGTGATCTTGGAGTTGGTATATTTAAGTAGTGGGGGGTGCAGGTGGGGGCTTTCCCCCCTGCTTACACCCTTTAGTTTTAATTTCTTTTGTTTAGTTTTTTTTTAAATTTTTTAATATATTCGACCATTTAAATGTTCAATCACTAAAGTTCGATCTTTAGTGATTAGAACATTTAAGCGTTTGAATATATAAAATAAACCCGATCTACAAGTATCTTGCAAATGACTCATTGGCTGATACACTGGATATCTGTTTCTTAAAACATTATTTCTCTACAAGAAATAGTGGCTTATTGGTATCATTAAGCAAGTCCAGTTCTCAGCATCAGAGTTCTGTCTTTCATTTGAGCTCCAGTAGGTTGTGGAACAACTTTTCATTGCAAATGAAATGTGCAGGGAGTCTAGAGCTTTTATGAAATCTTTAAATGTTTGATTTAGGAATAGAGTTTATGAACCTGATTCATACAGTTTCTTTTCATTGCCCCAGTGGGCTTTGAGTATGTAAGCTTCAACACTGAACATTAGTTGGGACCCTATAATTACACATTTTGGATATTGTGTTAATGATGTAAAGGCATCAATACATTTAGACACATGATTTCTATGAAATTATTTTTTATACATTTAGTTTATTAGAAAGATTTGTGATTGACTGTAAGACATAAAGTTTTTTTTTTACTAATTAAAATGTGCAGTCCTGAAAAAAGTGACGAGCGATTGCAACTGAAAATTTTTTCTGAACATTGTCAGGATGTATAGGACATAAAAAATTGCCTGATGACTGCAAAGTATGGGATGGAACTTGAAATGTTTAGATTTCCCTTGAAATAAAAAAGGAAAACTAATATAATTACCAAGTGTTGTTAAAGAATGGAAAGAAAGTAGCTTTAAACATTGAGGACATCCTATATCATGCTTTATGCTTTATCTGTTGAAATACACGTCATCTGATACACAACAACATGAAAAAGAGGTGTTCCCAGTGCAGGAAACATGGACATTCTGTAAAACAGTGTAATATTTATTGTAGGAAATGTAATGAAAGGGCCATTTATGGTTCCACTCTCCATTACTGCAAGAAGAAATAAATGTATATAACAAAGAATATACAGTAAATATGAAAATTATTGAAATTAGTAATGTTTAGACTAACGATGGAAGCATAAGTGTTCAGACGGATGCTATGCATGATAAAGATGAAAATAATGTATTCCTGCAAAATGAAGTAACAGAAAATGAAAATGTTGATGCAATGGGGAAAGGAGAATGATGAAAACAATTTCATTTAGAAACAAAAAATAAATGTGCTGCATTGCGATGTAATAATGATGCAGAAGATGAAACATCTATTGTAAAATAAAAACAGGAAAATGCAAAATGGGTGTGTATAAAATAAATGCAATGGCTGTGAATGGGAATAATATTAAAATGAAGTTGTAAGGTTACTTTTGTATGAACAGTATAGATACATATATAATATGTTTAGAAGACATAAGACTTTTAAACAGAGTACAGCATGAACAACTGCTAACGCTATGGGGAAAATATAATATGGAATGTAGTAAAAGCACATGTTCAGGAATAGCGATATTAGCATAAAACATTCAGATGATGGATGTATTGTCAAACTTCCTGAAACAATAGTGATAAGTAATATAAGAATATGTGAGAAACCAGTATAGGTCATAGTGTTGAATATTTGTGCACATATATTGGGGAAAGAGTGCAAAATTTTGAACAAATGAAACAGTTTGTGTGAACTAATATTGATATTACAGGTTTGAGTGATTTTAAAAATGATAGAGAAAATAATGTATGACTGAGTATATAAAGAAATAAATAAAGTTTGTAAAACTTCATATAGGAAAGAGATCTATCCCAAAGTTAAAGGAAATATTAAGACAGAAACTGATTATGTAATAATGTCTGATGTTTTGTTTGAAGGACAAGGGGAATAAAAACAGATTTTATGACCATTTGGTGATATGGGAAGTAATAGGGGAAAATAAGGAGATGAAAGAAGGAAAAGATTTAAAAGTTGATAGGCGACATTAGTAAGATAGAAATGTTGAGAAGTGAATGACAAACATTAGATTATGACCATAGTACAAGGAGGGATTTTTGAAACTGACACAGTAGTAGATACTTAAGTATAAAGAAAATATGAGTTTATATATGAGAACCAATAAATACAAATGTGTACATAGTGAATAAAAAAGATGATTCATAAAGCTGTCACCAACTAAGGCCAATTGGAATTTAGTTTAATATCATATCTGAAGGACAGTGCATTGAAAAATCATGTATCTCCTGTATGATGCACTACAGTGTTAGTAAAATAAATCCACTCTGTCAACTTCATTACCATCTTCATGTTTGCTGTAATTTTCATCATCACTTTTATTGCTGGCATTATAATTATACTGATCATCTTCATTATCTATTTTTGCCATCTTCAGCATCATTTTCTTTCTGTCTTTTTTTCATCTTCATCATCTTCATCTCTTTCTTCTTTATCATCATTGTCATCATCTTTATTATAAGCATCTTCATTATCATTGCAGATTCATCTCCATCATCATATTTGTCACATTGTCTAACCACCATCCTTATCTTCATTATCTTCATCATCTTCATCTTTGCCAGGTTCATTATCATCTTATTCTTGATTGTGTTGTCATCATTATCATCATCACATCTTCAGCACATCATCATCTCAAAAGTTGTCAATCCAACACTAAGCCTTTCAATATATAACAGACACATGCACATTTCAATTTAGGCTTATCATTGAAATGATTCTCCTGCCTTAGTTTTCTTCCTAAAAGTGATTACCAATGGGAGATAAATATTTACCCAGTGATTATTGTTACACTGTATGCCAATCATTACACACTTTACTAGTGATCTTATTCTGTTCCTTTTGGCTTTTGTTACCTTTTACTTGAATATAACTTCAATTAGGAATTTATTAATTTATTGTCTCATTGACTGAGTGGCTAATTGATTGTGCTGCACTGTGTCATTTTATGTGTTGAAAAACTGTTGCAGACTACAGAAAACATGCTAACCCACTGCAAAAACTGCATCAGCAGAACATGGAGCCAGATGATGTTTAAAAAGAAAATAATTGGCAGCTCCTCAACTTTCAGCAAATTCTAATTTAAGTTCATTTAACTTGAATTAAGTAACTATTTACTAATTAATTATTAGCAATTGCAGTGTTCATTTATATTCTTTGCATGAAGAAAACTGTATCAGGCTTAACCTTTACTTAGTGGGAGGTTATTTTGGGAGAAATTAAAATGGTG
Organism: Protopterus annectens; assembly: GCF_019279795.1. Taxonomy (NCBI): domain Eukaryota; kingdom Metazoa; phylum Chordata; order Ceratodontiformes; family Protopteridae; genus Protopterus; species Protopterus annectens. The sequence continues at coordinate 110,283,109 of NC_056736.1, read as the reverse complement.
ATTTTTGCATTTAAAGCTTTAGTGGTTTTGTTGCACTGCATTTGCATCATAGCTGTTGCATGGTAGTCACATGACTCACAGGTTCATCCTATTTCAGTGTAAAGTTTCTAAAATGAAACAAAATTACTTGTTTTCTTCTTCCTGCCAATCTGAATGAACTCCTCCCATCTTTAGCACTTATACTGTTTGCTTTTCCTCCCTCAGGTTTTTCACTTCTTTGCCAGGCTACCTGAGTCTGTCCTCACACTGTAAACAAACATTGGCTGTTCAGTGGAATCTACCCAAACTCTTCCCATATGCATCTTAGCAAAGGAAAAGCAAGCAAAAAGAAAAACACTTAGGATGCATCTTCTGCTTATCTTGCCAATTGCACTTGGTGTCTTACACTTGTACTTTTTCTTTTTATAACTATGTTAAGGCAGGCAGTATCTCTATGGCTGCTCTTTGTTTGACTCTTCCTCTCCAAACAGTTCCATCTGAATAGGTGCACTCCCTTTAGGCTTAGACTACCCTGTTAAAGTGGTGGAACAACATATAATACTTACTATCACAGTTATTAGCATTGCCTCTTTTTTCCAAGCTCTCACTTCTGAACAAGTCACGCATTTGGACCTACTCTTTTTGAGCTCACGGCTAGACACAGGTCTTGACTAACTCCCAAGACAGTGGGAAATACGTCATGCTTTGCTCCTCTCCCACCCCCAATTCCCCAGCAACCCCCAGACCACTGATTATATTTACTGTGATCTCCACCAAGTGTCACAACTAAAGACACACCTTTTAAGAAGACACCACCATAGAACCACATAACCCTATTTTCTCACTGCCGTCATAGACAGTATTACAATATTACAAGTCTTAACACTCACTCACAACTTCCTGTACAAACACAACACACATCCAGGCAGTAAAATATTTCCTTTTCTACAACTTAGTCTGTTCTTCCTCCTTCATCTTCACCTCACTCCCCCCAACAACCAATAACAAGCATCTTCATAAAACATTAACACAACCAGTCATCAAGTCACTATTCATTACCCCTAGCTCCATAACTTCCTCAGCAACAAACCACCACCACAACCCCACAGTAATAAGATCAAACCTAGTCTCCTATTAGTAAGTGTTTGGATCATTCTTCTATATGATTACGAAGACTCAAAAACTTTTTTCACTCTCTGATTAAAAACCTCCAAAGACCTCCTTCAGAATGTCCTCTATAACCTTTATACTCCTTCTTATGAGTAACATTGAACTCAACCCAGGCCCAGCAACTCCCCTTCCTCAACACCATAACTAATATGTTCCTACACTGGTCTGTGTTCTGTTCAATGCAAACAGCACCAGAAACCAGCTAGAACACATAAGTGTTTTTATTTCCCAGCACAACCCAGGCATTCTAGCAGTTATAGAATCCTGGGTCAAAAAAGACTCTCTCAACTTCCAGTGCTTTCTACCCTCCTACAAATATGTCAGTGATGCCACACCTGGCAAGCGATCAGGAGAAGGTTCTCTTATTTTGTACAAAAAGTAACCTAAACCCAAAAGTCATTGCCCAAGGAAATTCCATTTCAGACTCCCGACTTAACTGGATTCTCCTAAAATCTCAGGCTCACAAAGGCAAACCACTACTGATTACTGCAGCTACCAACCCATTTATTTAAATAAATTCAAATCACTCATCACTAAAATCCTTAACAAATGGTCCAAAAATAATAACAATCATTCTAGTTGACTTTAATCTTAATTGTCTTTGGCCCTTTTTCCTTTGTCATAGGTACTTTCCTAGCAGAACTAGGTCTCCTTCAACTCATAAAAGAAACCAACAAGTCCTAACCTCAGGTCTTCCAAACACTCCACACTCAACCTGATTATTACAAACATACCAAACTCCATCAGCAACATAAACATTCTGTGAACATCACTAAGTGACCACTTAAAATTGTCAACCATCCTATAAAACTACCAGTGGTATTAAAAGCCTTCAGAAGCCAGAGTAGCACAAAAATAGAGAAACTTTGAAACTTTCTCACAGCCCACAGCTGGAACCATATTCTCTCCTTACATGTCACTAATACAGCAGCTGTAAGCCTAACCAGCTTTCTTCTCCAGCTGCAAGATAAATTCTTCCTACTTATCCACAGGCTTTATAAACCCACCAAAACTGAATGGCTATCCAGTGAACTCAAACATCTTTTAACTCTAAGGGAAGAAGCACAGCAAAAATAGAAACAAACCCCTCACAACTGACAACTGCAATTCCTTTATAGTCTTGCATAACCTAGCCAAGAAGTCCATCAGAAAGCACAAGAGATCTCTAAACAAAGAAACAAATTATCTTTTTACATTCCCCCACTTTTGGAAAAAGGGTAACCTACTTACAGGAAAACAAAAACATCCTCATGATACCCTGTCTACAAACACCACTCAGTATAGTATGGCAAAACTTTCTCCAGAAGATTTCCCTAAAAAATTAGCAATCTCCCATGAATAAATTCCACAGCTTCCACAGATCATGCATTGTCCACCCCACCATTTATTCCCCTCTCCCACTTAAGTCTCCATTCTACCTGAAAATATTTCTACTAACACCCCTCCTGGATCTGGCAACATAAACTCTTGATTCATATATCACTGCAGGGAGCATCTATGTCTTCCTCTCACCAAAACATGTAATCTATGTTTCACACAAAACATCATGCAACAGATTTGAAAAACTGCTCTAACTAAACCCCCTACAAAAGCAAACCAACCCAAAAGATATCTCTCTCTCTTACATCCAGTATCCATCATCTCAGTTATGGGCAAACATTTTTAAACAATAGTCTACACCCAACTCTCACTCTGTATCCAGCAGCACCACCTGAACTCCTCCAACAACATGGGTTCTGGCCTGGATGAAGTACTATGACATCAGTTTGGTCCCTAACTGATGACATCCTGCTAAACTCTGATAGTGACCTCCTTCCAGGTGCCCTGTTTTATACACCTGACAAAGATATTTGACCTCATTGACCACTATCATCTCCAAAATAAACTAATTGAAATTTGCATCAGTCTAGATACTGCTCCCTGGTTTAAAAACTTTCTCACTGAGAGACACTACAAAGTTAATGTAGCATCCTCTCAATCAACATCTGCACCTATTGCCAAAGGTGTACTACAATGATCCATTCTTGACACACCCTCCTCTTCATCGTATTCATTAGCAAACCTCCTTGAGACCTCCCTCATCTCCCACTTATTGTCTCTGCTGATGACATGGCACTTTAATGATCAGGCCACTCTCATACCAACATCAATGCCAGCTCCAGTCAGACTTACATGAGCTCCACCAGTGACTCTTAAACCATAAATTATCTCATCCCCATCAAGACAAAAACTGTGCTTTTTGGAGCTTCTCAGAAAATTCATCAAGGACCTAACTCTTTAACTATCTTTGACCTACACATCCATTTCATACAGACAACCTCCACCTTCAACTACCAAGGACTATGGCTTCATCAGTCACTAATCTCTCTCATTTCCTGGGCCAAAAATATCTTCTGTTTTCTATCCCAGCTAGTTAGAATAGCCACTGTCAAAGGAGTTCTCCTTCCTCAACTTAAATTCTGGGCTCATGATTTTTGCCTCTTTCTCCATGAAAAACATTGCCACAATCCAGACATTCTCTAACAATATCTGCTGATTCATTACAAACTCAACTTTTTGTGAGCACTACTGTATCACCTTAGAAAAAGCCAAATCGCTACCCACAAAATAAAGATCTAACCTCCTTTTAGGATCCCAACTGTACAAAATACTCCAACTCCAGACTTTTACTCCACTTGCAGCTAGACTTCATAAATAAAATCTCCTCATACAACCTAAAACACTACTTACAAGTCACACCAACTCTCATTACCCCTAGAACCAAACTCCACAGCACTGCACATGCTTTCTCCTCTCAGACACCTATTCTTTGGCATGCTCTCCCCAACAAAATTAAGGAAATCAATACTTATTCCAAATTCAAGTTGAAACTCAGAAAGCACTTCTTCGTCCAAGCAAAATCATTCTACTTCAATGTAAGACATATTACCTAACCTATCTCCTTTCCAAGTTTCTTCTCCTCTCTCAAGATTCATTGAAGATTGACACACTTAAGAAACTGATGTATATATTGTACATTACACTCTGCTTGATTGTACATTGCACTATGCTTGTTCACTGGAATGTATATGTACAGTTTTTTCTATGTAATTAGTCTGAACTACAAGGCTACTGCTTACATTTCTGTATACTTTGTGAAATGTTTTGTATTTTAGCTGTGCTGGTTCTGAAATTGGTCAACACTGATCAGTGCACTACCTCAGTAAACAAATATATATAAAATAAATAAAATTTAATATATGCAATTCCATTGAAGTGGCTAAAATAAAAAGTACATATTTTGGAATGAAAAGGACAGTTTACATGATGAGAACATAATTACAACAAAATTAAATGTTAAAAATACATTTGCACATAATCTTTAACCATTTAATTGTTTTTTTTTTGTCATTATGTCTGGTGTTTGCATACATGCATTTGTAACATTTAGCTGATTTATTTAATTATTATACATTATTACTTAAAAAACTGACAAAATGATTTGTCTCAGCTCAAGGCTTTTTATGCTGCAGTCTTCTCTTGATAATGAGCTATATAAGACTTATTTTTAGATGTCTCCTTCCTATGAGACTTTCGCTTTAGAGATGCTTTGATAGTAGCCCTCAGAAAACTTTAGGGAAGCAATGTAGTTCTCTGCTCAGCAAAGAGACCTTGCAATCTTCCACTGCCTCTTTCCTCTTCCCGTGATCCTTGACAGGATATGTGTGCATATTTACAGAGAATGTTACTTCATTTTCATGCAGTTAACCCCTTCCCCCCATGCCTCTGGTAAACATTACTAAAGGTTATGCCTTTTCACATAGCCTGCATTACTAATTTTCCACCACAGCTGCATGTATAAGGCTGGTGCCTTACATTTGCCTTGACATTTAGAGTTGTCTCCCATGACAGATGGTGTTGTACATGGTCTGCAATGACTGTGTATTGTAATTGTGAGGTCTGCAATCTGTTTTGACCTCATCTGAATCAAAAAGAGCTATCACTGGTGTAGCTGATGTATTACTAGTCCATAATTTTTAGGTCATGGATAGGACTGATGCTAGCAGCACAGCGAGGGATAAGGTTCTAGTCCTTCCTATAACTAGTACTAAGAAACTTGAAGATTTGGCCCTTTCTGCATGTCAGTGATTTTAATAAATTTGACAGGAATGCAGTTCAGCTTCATTTCACTCACATCCAATTACCCATGTTGCCCCAAGTTTGTAAGATATGAACAGAGAATATTGTGAATGTCACTGTCATGTCATCCTTCAAGAAGCTTCCATTTCAGGCAGTTACTCTTTGATTTCTGAAGTCACTTGATCTGAGTATTGATTGGAAGTCATCCCCCTTACTCAGTGTTCAGAAGATATTGGATTGAGGGATGCTGGATCTTTTACATTTCATTTCTTTTCTTTCTTTCTTTTCGTTCCCTGAAGTTTGTAGGATGTTGGGAATTCTGTTTCCTGAATATCAGTAAAGAGATGCTTCAAGCCTTCAATGATTGTGTGCCTGCTGGGGTAATACCAGCTTAAGGGTTTACAGATCTCTAGAATATCTTCATATGAAGACACACCAGTAGGTTGTGTTCTTTTACTGGCATACCAGATTTAATCTTGGTCTCAGATCCTTCTGTCAAAACTATGACAGTGGACTTGCTCCAGTTACACCAACATGACAAACGGAGTTTAATTTGTCTTGCTGGTTTCAGTACATCCATCTCAGTGGCTGCCATAGGCTGATAGGGCCATCCTGGAGGCTATAAGGTCTTCGGCTTCAAGAAAGGGATTCAAGAAACATCCCCATGCCATTCTCCTGAGGCTAAAGCTATGTTTTTTTACTCTATAGACCACATTGGACCATGCATCATCAGAACCACTTCTAGTGAAGATGGAAAAACAGACAATCAAGATTTTTTTTTTTTAGCAGATGTGGAACACAGTGTTCTATTGTCTGTGTAAGAAGAATATACTAGCGTAGCAGTGGGCTTCAGAGAGAAGCATCTTTCTGATGGCAGACCATCTTCTGGGGAAGTATAATGTTACTGCACACCAATCAAGTTGTAATGTGAGTTCTCTTGCTTCATAACAGTTGTGCCTAGACAGACGTTAGGTAGGCTCCTTCCAAATTCAGTTTATTTTTCTTCATATAAAACTGCCTTAGTCAGAAAAACACATCTAGACTAAATAAGGTACAGATACCTCTCTCTTTTTTATCATATCTTTCAGATATTTCATATCTACTAAGCTAGCTTAGTCTCTGAGGTTAAAAGGTACTCCTTAAATAGAACAGAAACTATAAGATGAAATTGTGACCATAAAACGTAATCAGTAAAAAATGAAATGATTACCTAGCCACTAAACAAACGTGTTTGCAGAAAAAAATATGCAAAGTTAACAATAAACAAATAAATAAGCTGGAGTGTTATAGACCCTTTGTTCTTATGTAATGTATATTGGGAATTCAGACAGAACAGTGGGTATGTCATTCCAAAATTGTAGGTAGGGCTTATACAAAAAACTCTAAAAATTTTCTATGTGTCAGAATGGTACCATACCAGGGTACCTTGATCTCTTCTTTGTACACCACAGTAAGATTTCCCTATTAGGAGATTGTGATCTAAAGGTTAAGTCAAACAGATTATGATAACAGAGGCAGAATGACTGAAGGTTGTCTGCAAAGCACATTAGAGAGCAGACAGCTGCATTTAGAAATGAAAAAAAAAATAAAAAACAAACGAAAAAAAGGAAAGAAAATGTAGAGACAAGGACAGACAACCCCATATATAGCTACAGATACTACAGATGCTGAAACAGATTAAATTAAAACCCAAGTTTCACTGAACTAGACAACACATCTGGTACTTTCCTACAGAGAATTGAGGAAAACTTGAATAAGTTCCTATGCATCTTGCTAGATAAAATGTTAGTATGTGAATGCATTCAGGACTTCTGTCAACAGGTTGTAGTCATGTGAATTCAGAAAGGGAGGTGGGGTCACATCTCATCCAAATAACTTCTGAATTATCAAAATTTTATGCAAAACTTTGGAGAGCAAGTGTCATAATGGAGCTTATTCAAAATGACACAGTGGATCTAATTTTGTCAGGTAAGGAAAGTGCAGGTTTATTAAGAGGAGATTTTGCCTTTTGTTTCTTGTGGCATTTTTTGAAAAGTTAATAGCCACACTTGAAGGGGGTCAGTGCATACTACTTATCATGCCCTTGCTAAGGCTTTTAATAGTATTCCTAATAAGAGAATGATGTAAAACTTATAAGCATTGCATGTCCAATTATACTTAATTCAGTAGCAAAAACACTGGTTAGGCAACACAGCAAAACTTGAAGTGTGAGGTTGCCTATATTTCCAAACAATGGGGCCAGAGGGATCCCACACACTTCCCTTCTGGGAACAATTATTTTTGGACTGTTCTGATAAATAAATGTGTGAAATAATCTGTGCTATGGCTGTCCACGTATGCTAATGATTACAAACAGGGCAACATAGCCCTTCAATGCAAGAAGCTGAAGTTGCCCAAAATAGCCTACAAAAACTGCATACCTAGTACAACAGTAATGAATTCACCTTCAGTGTCAGTAAATGTAGCATCACTGTATTATTCTACAAAAAATGGACAAATCACTTAGTCCACTGGCCCATGGGCAAGGCAACTGTCTGCAATGCTAATGACACAGAATTGACTAGCAACCTTGGAAGCTTGAGAGCTGGCCGGTGGGTGGGGATTGGAAGAGTAGGTTTTAGAAACTGAAAGATAGCTCACCTACCTTATATTCCCAGAAAACCATGTTTAGCGTAGACAGATTACTCAAATGTCAAACAAATACTCATTAGTTAAAAATGTATTAATCGAATGCAATGTGGACCATAAAATGATCCCAGTATAAAATATTATTAACTACAAGCACATAAAAATTAAATAACTATTTAAAATTGTTATGCATGTATTCTTCTTCTGGCTTTTCCTGATTAGGGGTCACCACAGTGGATCATCTGTCTGCTCATGATTGGCAGTGGAGTTTTACATTAACGAGTTGCCAGCCCGGCACCCAACCTTCCACAGAAGGCACACACATGCACACACACACACCTAGGGCCAATTTAGAGTGTCCAATTCACCTACTGCATGTCTTTGGGATGTGGGAGGAAACCGGAGCACCCAGAGGAAACCCACATGACCACAGGGAGGACATGCAGACTCCGCACAGAAGGCACCCCAGCCGAGAATCAAACCGGAGAACCTTTTGCTGTGAGGTGGCAACGCTATCTGCTGCACCACCGTGGCCACCCCCAAAATTGTTATGCATGTATATACAGTAAAAATCCATGTAGTGCATAAAGTTAATGTAATTTGTAAAATTCCTTTTATACCTGATGTCTGTATACACTATAAATATATCAAAAAACTGTATGGACATAAAAAATACGTTTTTATTACTGTACTTTTCGTGTTATATTCTGCATTTTATGAATTTATAATTACTGCAATAAAATGTGATAAATTGTGAAAATTTCAGCATGATTCAATTTTTGAATCTTCAGAAGGTAGATCATAATCCCAGGGGAAGGACTGGCAGGCTAGGTTAGAACAAACTGAATTGAAATGGCAGTTAAGACTAAATGTTGACAAGAAGCTAGGATTGAATTATAGAGTTTCCTTAAGTAACACGTTGATTTTGAAGTGAAATTATAAAAAATATATGGGCCAGATACCATAAAGCTTGCAGAATCTGGCACATTATGTTCATCTCAGTGTGAAACTGGTGGATAACATTGTAATATGCCAATATACGAAAAGAAACTCAGAATACCTCAGAGCACTGCACTTAAAATGGTGCATTATAGAAATGCATAAGTAATCTGTAAGTATATGAAATAGTTGTCCAATAACATTATACATTGCCAAACAAATGGAAAGATCTCACAAATCATGCTTCTAGGTCTCCTCCTCCTCGGCTCCGATCCCCTTGTTTCTCCCCGGGGCCCGAGGAGGAGGAGGCCTGATCTCTATTGAGGTCATTGAGGCGGCATTCCAGGCCTGCCTCGGTGACCTCTTCGAGATCTACTTTTAGTATATCCGATGCAGACTTGGACCGGATGATGCGAAGGTTCATCCAGGCCCAGCTGCAGATGGGAGTGCTCTTGCCTCCCCCCCCTTCGGGGGGGGAGCTCGACACCTTTTTTCCACCCTATTGCTCCTTCTCTGACCCGCTATCCGGGTTCGGAGCATTCGGAGCCGAGCAGCGTTGGAGCCGGGCGTGGGTCAGTGCCGACAGTACTCGGTACTTCAGATCCGACCCTGCCCTCGAGCCTGTCGGATCCGACCTCTCGGAGCCGTGGCCCAAGCTTCGGATCTGAGGGATTCAGTGTGCCTTCGGCTCCGTCCAGGTCAGAGCGCACTGGTCCTTCAGATCCGATGGTCTCGGCGCCGGTTCTGATCCCTTCATCGGATCCGAGTGGGAGCCAACTTTCGGATCCAAGAGAGAGTGGTTCTCCCTCGGCCTTCAATGTTGTGGAGAGGGCTCTGTTGAGAGCATCCGGACCCCCGGTCCTTGTTTTGGCTCCTCCCTGCACTCCCTCTCTGCTGGGCCAGGCTTCCATCACCTGGCCAAAGGGACAGCCTGCTTCATTGTCACAGATGGTTCCATTGGAACAAGATGTTGCTGGCGAGGCCTCCTCGGACAGCCCCCCCGAGGAAGTGCCCCACAAGCATAAGTGCAAGAGGAGGCACGTGGACTCCCCTGAGTCCTTAACCGAGGACATGGACTTGGAAGAAGGGGAAGGCTCCCCAAGATCGCCCCCTGAGGATGTCTCCTTTGGAGACATCATGGAGATGCTGAGGATCAGAGGTGGGTGGTCTGCCCCCAAGTCTTCCTCCGACGAGTCTGTGTTTCTGGAGGCATTCAAAGCAGGCCCATCTACCTCTTGGGTGTCCCCTCCAGCCGACCCCCTGGTGGACCTCATTACCACCAGGGCATGGAAGGATCCGGACACTGTGGAGCCAATACCAAAACGCCCGGACAAAATACTTAGCCCCCCCCTCAGACCATTGACACTGGAGTAAGGGCCCCCCTGTAGATGCCATGTTGACGGCGGCAGCCACAAAGAGGGAATTGGCTCAGGAGAGCCCCTCAGTCCATCCACCGAGCAAGGAGTCCCGCTCGATGGACCGCTTAGGAAAGTGAGTTTTTAGTTCAGCGACCTTCTCGGTAAGGTCTCTGAACTATATGGCACATGTCATCAGGATGCAGCGGGATCTTATCAAAGAATACGCTGCCTCCCCTCCTGAGTCCATGTCGGCGGATGACAAGCAATTGTACTCCACCCAAATGGCCACTCTGAGATCAATTTCTAATACCTCTATGCGGCTATTGTCCCACGCCACAGAGGGAGCCGCTAGGGCTAGCGGAGCAGGCCTAGTCATGAGACGTCAGGCCTGGCTCCATCATTGTGACTTTGCGGAGCCTTTTAAAGCGTCCTTTGCAAACGCCCCTTTCGATGGTTCTGCCCTGTTTGGCAAAACGGTTCGCGAGACACTCGTCCAGAGTGAGAAGGACGGGAAGACGTTGTCTGCCATCGGAGTCCGCTTCTCTGCTCCCCAGCGGTCCTTTTCAAAGAACCAAAAGGGTCAGAAGAAGATGTGGTTCCGGAAATCGCAACATTCCCAACCCGCTCCGGACAACCAGTCCTACCATGGCAGAGGAGGACAGGGAGGATGCCACCCCAGGGGCAGAGGGGCTCAGAGAAACTTTGGGTCCAGAGAACCTTTCTCTGAGCGGCCCGCACAGCAGCCCTGAAGGGTTGCCCGGTTGCTCCACTCTGGAGGCAGTCGGGGGGGCGCTTCTCAGAGCACCTGGCGGCATGGGAGTCCATCACTACAGACCGCTGGGTGCTTCGCATTATATCCAGAGGGTACAAAATACCATTACTCCATGTCCCCAAACTCAAAAATCTCCCCGATGTACCACCCGATCAGAGGGAGGCCGCAGCTGCAGAAATTCAGCAGCTGCTAAGAAAAAGAGCCATCCAGCCCGTCCCCCAAGACCAGCTCAGATTAGGGTTTTACTCCAGGTTCTTTTTGGTGCCAAAAAAGACGGGGGACTTGAGACCGATTCTAGACCTTTCCCGCTTGAATCCCCAAGAGATAACAAAATCTGTAAAGTAACTTTATGGACAACTATGGAATGTGGCTGACTCCATAGTGATAACCCCAAAAAAAAAACACACATATTAAAAATGCAAAATATCCCAAACTAATCTATATATATAGATGTGCCATTAGTCCATCAGCAGTGCAAGTATTAGCCAAGCCAAATCAAAGATGAGCAAATGCAAGTGAAGCGATGGTGCATATTTCTATAGGACAGAAACAAGCTTACAACAATGCATGTGAAAGGCAAACAGCCAAGCACAGTACCAACCAGAAGTACTGCAGAAGATCTGCCAAGGCTGCTACATACACAAGTAGGTGTACACACTCAAATATCTGTATGTTACACACATATGCCATGTCAAAGGCAACGCACAGATGTACATGTGTATGGATTTGTGTCAGTGGAATAAATGGAATGTACATGAAATCAAGGTCAATGCATGTACATACACCAATATATAATAATATGTTAAAAATCTAACAGGATAGAATATTGAATATAGCAGGTTGTGTACATGAATGTGTAAAAAATATAGTGGGTAACACTAGTAGAATGAGAACAAGGATGTATTGCAAGCATTAGCTTGCAGCTTGTGTGCACATGTCCCACATTGTAAAATGCCATACATTTGCCACATGTTCACTGTCTGAAATTAATAGCGACAATGGACAGTAGTTTTGACAAAGGCAGACATGTATGTCAAATGGACAGATGTACAGCTGATGTCCACAAAACTGGACATATATAAAACACAGATACACAGTAATATGCAATCATGTCACATCAACATGTATAGACAAGCAAGTTAACAATTTCAGTCATATACACGTATACTGTCATTCAAATGTCAAATAAAGAAACGCATAGGTATGTCACCCACGCTGCTCATTAAAGAGCAGAGAGCACCTCTGTGAGCATCATTACAGCACATTTTCAATACATCACTGAGTGCTCAATTGTCAAAGCTGCTTAACTGTGTCAGTATGCATCTGACTATGTGCACACATATGTACAATCATTATGTATACACCTGTTTATGGAAGGTGTACACCAATGTCACTACATGTGGAAATGGGTTCTGGTATGTAGATCGTGAGACAAATGCCCGCGAGCTACATCGCCGAAACTAGAAGGCCGCAGCACTGCTAGACCGTAGAGCGGTGCTGCTGAACGAAAGACCCGCTGTGGTAACCTACGGCGTTAGGAAAACCGACAAACGCAGATGGCCCCTAAAGTGTAAACGCAGGCTGTCAAGTGTACACGGACAGCAATGGGAAACCAATTGAAAAGACAAACGGCACATCGGTAGTGCTATACAAGTGAAGCAAACACATACACAACAGTATCACTTACCTTCACAGCCCCTGTTGAACACAAAAACACAGCAAACGGTCCCAAAGAAGCAGGAAGTAAAATCCACATTACGAAACATACAACACAGCACAGCTAACCCTGAGAACTGGTGCATACAACACTAAGTCATGTGTCAGGCTAAGACCTTAAAGGGATATACACTTCAGTTGCAGACTCAATATCCCACACACAGTACAGCCTAATGAAACACCAGTCTGTGCACTTGGAGGAATCATGTCACAGCAGGAGGGCTTTAGCATAGGACCAACTCACAGGAGAGGCATGCCTGCAACGAACAGTACCTGTCCTGGTAGAGCCCCTGGGTGCAGTGTTAGGTGGGAACATGCCAACATGGTCAAGCATGGACTGCTAACCCAGTAGCAGGACATACAGCAGCATTAACCCACCACCCACACCATGGTAGTGTATGTCCTGCAGGAATAACCAAACCCATCCATTTGTCCCTGCAATAGGGGTGTACACAAGTATGCAGTCCCATGTAGGCAGACAAGGGTGCAACACACAGGTACCTCCCTATGTAACTTCTGCACTGAAACTGAGACTGGGCCCAATACCCTGATTAGCCAGCAGCAACAACTGGGAGTTAAAGGGGGCTGGTGCAGTACAGTGAGAATCTGTGCTGCAACTAGGCTTTGTAGACACCTACCAGAGTGCAAGCATATGGCAACACCAGGGTTGTGTTAACTGCAAACAGTGACACTATAGCGGAGAGGCAGTCAGAGATGGGTGGAGTGCACACAGCTGTACAGGGCCACTGTAACAGACAGTGCTACTACACACGGTACAAGACAAGGTATTGTACAGTGAGTAACCCACCGTCTGGAAGGGACTTGCTCCAAGGCTGGTTGTATATCCCATTCCCAGCTAGCCTGGCTGAAATGGATACTGAGAGGCCATCAACAAGTGCTGCTACCATGCTGGAATCTATGTATCTGTATAGCCCCGGTCTGCTTGGCAACAGATACACCACAGTGCCCAGCCAACGTGGTAAACCAATGCTGGTGGTTGAGGGGTATCTCTACCATTTGGAACATGAAGCACCACCGAAACGGTACTGGGCATGTATCAAGCAGAGAGTAAAGGCATGCAGAGAATGTGCCATCACTGTATGCCAGGAAGAGTGGGAAGAACTGCTGAAATCACTGTCACACCAGCATGGCCCAGATGCAACAATGGTCCACGTGGCTACACTGCGAGCAGAACTGTGGCAGAGGGTGGTAACCGGTAATGAATTGCCAAGCTTGGTAATGCAGAGTGTCCTAGGCACAGCAGATGACAACGTACTACAGGAGATGCCTTGTCGTGCAACACTTCGGCAAAGCATAACCAGGGTACGGCAGCAGGCACGGGCATCCATGGCAACACCTCCAGCAACACTTGCGGATATTGATGTCAGCCAGTATCCACTCCATAGTGGCAGCTTCATCCTCTGTAGAAGGTCAGATATGGATGGGACAGATTCCTTGGTTCTACTTACTACTACACAGAATGTGACAGATTTGTGCAGGTCCGACATCATTCTTGGAGATGGCACCTTCCCCACACGGGCTGATATATGTCGCCAGCTATATACATTACATGGATGTATTGGCACCCCCACCTCAACAAGGATTGTACCCCTGGTGTACTGTCTCATGACACGGAAGTCAGAGTCTGCATACACCGCTTTGTGGGAAGTACTGAAAGGTATGGCTGCTGATCAGGGATGCACTTTGTCTCCACAGTATATTATGACCGATTTTGAGAAGGCAGCAATATGTGCCTGCCAGAAGGCATTCCCTAGGAGTATTCTGAAGGGATGCCTATTCCATTTTGCACAGATCATCTGGCGTCAGATCCAGCATCATCACCTTGTCGCCCTCTATGGCACGGACACTGCATTCTCAATTGCCATCCACAAGCTAATAGCGTTGGCATTTCTACCATTGGATGATGTTGTCCCTGCATTTCTGGACATTGTGGCTTCCTTACCGGAATGTGCTCAGCCAATTGGTGTTTTTCTAGACCATCATTATGTATGAGGCCGACCACGCAAGTATGCATCCCACTGTTCAGCACAGACACGAATGCCATCTTCATACCCTTTGCAGTTTTGGAATGTGTCTGATGTCTCAGAAATGGACTTCCCACAGACTAACAACCAGGTGGAGGCATGGCATCGTCGGCTGAAGGTATTACTGGGATGCCCTATTGTACAGCTAGCCGACCTTTTGTGTGTTCTGCAGCAGGAGCAGAACCTGACTGATACCCGACGTGAATCTCTTCTGAGGGTGATGCCTGTAACATTGCGTAGGAAGGCTATTGTAGTAAGGGAGCATCGCCTAAAGCACATCTTATAACATAATTGTGACTACAGTGATGTGCAGGATTTCCTCCGTGCTGTGGCACATTTCTACAAGTTGTGATACTGTTTGAGTTTAGTACGCACCAAGCACTACACACATCACATTGCATATTCAATTAATAAAGGCTTTGCCCACAGCACATAGGTTCCATGGTACCACTTTCATGCCCACGTGGCATGCTATGCCAGCCACATGTTCCACTGACAGTTGCACATGGTGGCTTCTAAGGCAGTGCACAGTGTATCAATGTGGGGGTTTGTGTGTGCCACCTGTGGTTTGGGTGTAGGGGTTTCCTCAATTCTGACAGAGAATTGTCCAGAGTCATTTGTCACTGCAGCTAATTTGTCATCCTGCCATGTGTCCACATCCAGCTGTCTCACAGGTGGATGTCGCACCACCTAGGTGCCTGAATCCTGTGGAAATGCTACATATGACAAGCATGTTGTAATGTACTGTGAAAGACTGTGTAATCTGTAACATGTACAGATTAATGTTACTTTGCTCTTTTATGCAGTCAGATTAGGAGGACTGCACATACACAGGACATACCTGTATCTGATCCCACATGGCATCAGCATTGCCAAACCATGACACAATACACCATCAGGAGAGTGGCAGATCATGACAACTGTTATCTAAAACCATGTGAATGACATCACTCTATGTTGCAGATACCTGATATGGCAAAACAGACATCCAACGCATATGATGCTGTTAGTGTTGGACTATGGACAACATATGTTGTCTGTCAGTCATCCCAGTAAGACAAATTTTATGTGCTGTCTGTTTCAGCACTATCGACAGGTTAACTGCCAAAGTGCATGGACAGTTGAATGCATGTGGACAGTGTAATGTATTAATGTATGTCATGCACACAATGAAACCACAGTAAATGTCACACGATAATACATAAGCATGACAGATACATGGTATACATGCACAAGAGTGCATATACAGTCCAATCAATTAAATGTTAATCCTCATGTTGGCAGCATGTCCAGTGATCAGGTCCGTACATCAGGGTTGTGTGCTAGACCCTTTCCTGTCAATTATTTCAGTCAAAGATGTCACGAATGATATACACATCCTGTGTCCAAACAGCTGTCTGTCAGATTGTGAGCAATCATTGACTCCAACTCTGATATTAGTATAATACAGACAATATCAACACACACCAAAGATTGCTGCCACAGCCATGACAACACATGAGATGAAACAAACATGGGGGATTTGTTATGTTATAAAACCAAACACACAACCCAAGGACAATGTAGACATCACAGACTATGCAGACCACTAGGTATGTGACCGGTGTCGTTGGGTAGATTGTATGTGAAATGTCCACCAGCATGTGAACACAGTGCTGACTACTCTCTTGTATGTAACACAACTGTTGAATATGTGCAGGGCATCCACATCAAAGACCATAATACCTCCATAGATCACAGCCTTCATCGCACCAGTAACTGAGTACAATGCACCCGCCTTCATGTACTTTCCTACACATCTTCCAGTGATGTTTAACTGAAGGGTAGCACCTTTGTCACAGTGAGCTCACACTCATCTTATTGACCATACCTAGGTATTCTTTTTGTTGCATAAACATTACTGTCTGATGGTGTGGAACCCCCATCGAGGTGTTATACCAAATGCATGTGTGATACCAGTTCCGATTACACACACAGTACACACATAGCCGTTTGACAACATGATGGCATGGGTTACACTTGTGAGTGTGGACTGTGCTCTCTCTCTCTCTCTATATATATATATATATATATGTGTGTGTGTGTGTGTGTGTGTGTGTGTGTGTGTGTGTGTGCTATGCACACCAGTCAACTAGCCTGTATTGATAATAATGTCACATACAGATATAGCAGTGTTCCTCCTAACACCTCCAGCAGATGTTACAGTGTCAGGACGGTGTGCTTGATTACCCTCATAGATTCTGACATGTCACAATAGTTGTACAAGTGTGTTCATGCAGAACCATCTATAATCACTCAGAACCACATATGTTGTGTCAGAGACAAGGAATTACTGGTGGTATTATTCTGATATTGTCCATGATTGAGCATGCTTCATTTACTGTTGTCCGTAAGTCTGTAACTGTGTCCCACTTGTTGGAGACCTCTACTGACATTACAGTCATATTCAGCCAAATCAGTTTGCACAGCTTTACAATATGTACCCTACCCTATTTGTATATTACACCTCTGATAGATGTCCTCTCCATTGCTCTTGTCAGGATGCTTATATCACAAATACATCTTCTGCATTGTTATGTCAACGTGTGACAGTCACATAATATTTATTTTCACTGTGAAGCCCATACTGTACCATATCGATATGTGATTAGTGTTCCTGCTACAACTGTCTTCCATTTACAGCAATATGGTCAATACGGTGGTCGAAAGAGAGATTGCTGTCAATCTGTGTCCCCAGATCTCTTATAATGTCTTCAATGTTCAGTGAGCTCCCATCTATGTGGTAATTAGTGGGAACTGAGTTTTTCCCAAAGGGGATGATGACGCATTTTTTGGCATTAAGCTTAAGGCCATGGTTTTGACACCAGTCATTGGTCTCAGTGAGGCCTTTCTGTAGGATGTCTGCATCACTTGGGGAGTTAATAATGGCTCCCAGCTTGTAGTCATCTGCAAACTTGGTCAGCCAAAGTCCTTCCATGTTGGCCTGGACTTCTGAGAAGTAGATGACAAACAGGAGAGGACCCAGAACCAATCCCTGTGGGACTCCACTCGTGACTGGTTGGCAGTCTGACTTGGAGTCTGCTACTTTCACACTGTGGGTTCTGTGAGCCAATTTGCAACCCACCTAATAATATAGGGGTTGATGCCTAGTTTGGTGAGTTTATCAATAATTCCTGTGTGAGGACTGGTATAAAAGGCCTTGGCCAGATCAAGGCAGGCTGTATGAACTGCCTTACCTTCTTCCACAGCTCTGGTGACTGACTCAAAGAAGTCAACCAGGTTGAGCAGGCATGATCTACCTTTCACAAAACCAAATTGCATGGGATCTAGAGTTTGGAGATTCCCTATATCCTTCTTAATTAGGTCCGTGATGATGTGCTTCATAGCTTTACATATAAGACTCATCAGGCTAATGGGGCGATAATTTCCAGGGTCTGTAGTCGCTCCTGCTTTATGGAGAGGGACGACTGTAGTAGTGAGCCATTCAGTAGGGACAAAGCCTGAGGTGAGGCTGTGAGTGAACAGTGCACACATATGGTGCCAGTTCACTTTGTAATTCATGTAGAATACAGCCAGGGATGTTGTGGTGTCCCATGGAAGCTGCATTCTTGGCCTTGGACAATGCAGCTTTAACCTGTGCTGCAGTAATGCTGGGTACCTGGGATTTATCCAGTATTGAGATTGGTCCTTTAGGGGGAGAGAGAGGAGTAAAGTTGGCACTGAATCTGTTGGCCAGTATGTTGCCAATATCTGTTGGCTCAGTATAGGAGGTACCATTGTGCAGTAACCCAGAGGAAATCTGGGTATTGCCATGGAGATTCTTGATATAACTATAAAAGCTTTGTGGTTGTTTTTAGTGTTTACTGCAATTCTGCCTTCATAGCTGGCTTTGGAGGTTTTGATGAGGGATCTCAACTTTTTGATGAGTTTAATAAGGAAATGTTTTCAGTCTTGGGACTTCATCTTTTTCTGCAACAGTTTCTTCCTTCTGTTGTATAGTTTATTAATGGCAGGGGACTACCAGGTTGGCTTCCTTTTTTTCAGTGAACCCAGCACTTAGTTCAAACTAATATCCAGCTTCAAAGCTGTACTGTCATTTCTTATAGGACATTAACATTGCCACCTACTACTCTCTACCAACCCCTCCACCCCCAACTCATTACTTCCCTAAATATATATCCCTTCTCCTCTCTACTCAGAACTCTTCTTATCCACTCTATCATTAACACATATTTCATCATACCTACAATATTATAATGTATATATAACCCAACTATTCTGAAGTGTTTGTTTAAACTCTTTATTTGTAAAGTATTATTTTTCAACAGCATTATTAATAGACATAAAAATGTATGGATGTTATGTATGATTGCGTGTAATCCAATCATATATCAACTGTCTAGTGTAATATTTTATTCTGTACATGGAGCTTTTCTCCCCGGGGCCTGCACTGAAAAAGGATATGTGTTCAGTTGGACTTTCCCAGTTAACACATGTAAAAATAAATAAATAAAATGAACTTTCTTTCATATTAAGTGTAACCAACAGTGAGAGGCATGGCTTCCGATCATATTCCCTTAGTTTGAAAGAGATTTTGCAAACAGGTTGCAGAACAAAATTCCTTGCATGACCTCTTCTGCAAACAATCTGTATGAGTTACAGATCTGTGCTAAAAAAGCCAAACCAGAAATAAAATGCATGCTTGCTTCTGAATGCTGATGACTTTTCACTTTTTATGTCTTTATGGGTACATTCAGGCCAAACCCGGTCATAGTCATGGGCATTCAGAAGCTGCTATTTCCTTAAGGGGCATTTGCACATACACCATAAGTCCTCACTGCAGGAAGTTTAAGGTATTACACAGTGAAGATTCTATCTTGGCTGAGTGTTTCTTGCAGTTTTTATTGAATTGTTTGTTTGTGTCACTTTTTTACCCTTTCTATGGATGTTGTTTGGGATATTTTGCAAGCACTTTAATGATTATGGACATCAGCTGAGTTTAAAGCCCACTACTGCTGTAGTTATGAGGTCCTTTTTTTGAAACATGACATGTCTATAACTGGAAGAATTGAGCTTTATTGGCCTTAATGTACCCATAAAAATGTAAGAAGTCATAGGCATTCAGAAGCCATACAGCTGAAACACTGTTATGTTCTTAAGGGGTCATTTGTATATATCCCATAGGCCTCCAATTGTTTTGAAATGTTAGTGAGGGTATTATCAATACTTTTAAATGTATTGCTGGTTGAGTTTGGTCTAATTTCTCCTTAAGCTGCTTGAGAAAGATTACTGGACAACATTAGATTTTTGAGTTGAAATTATGTGGGTTATTCAAAATCTAGATT
Organism: Protopterus annectens; assembly: GCF_019279795.1. NCBI lineage: Eukaryota > Metazoa > Chordata > Ceratodontiformes > Protopteridae > Protopterus > Protopterus annectens. The sequence continues at coordinate 110,263,038 of NC_056736.1, read as the reverse complement.
GACATGTCCCATAATTATGTGTTTATGATGTATTGACAGGTTTAAGTATATGTCCATTAGTGATCTGAACATATGAACTGATGCTGGAGAAAGTATGCAAAAGGTTACAATTAAGATTTTGGAGTTGCTGCCTACCTCGATTTGTATTAGCACCCATTGCGTTCATTGTCATTTTTAGTATTACTTTTTGCAATTAATGGTGGCGCAAAGTTGCCATTTTTCCTAACTAGAGTTAGTATGTTATCACTGTGTCTATTAACTGCTTTGTTATCTTCAAATGTGAAGAAGTATTGTATGATTTATGGGTAGGGATTAAAGAATTATCTGTTAACCAGGAATCTTTTATATCAAGTATCTTTGGTTTATGCTGGTTAAGCCACAGCTCTGATTGAGGCCATTTGTCATTTAAACATCATATATTTCTAATCGCTAATGTTAGGCATTGGGGTTGTAGCATAATGTTAGTCCAGGGTTATCCTGCTTGTATTACTATTAAAGCTGTGACAGAGATGATACTTTTCATGGTATTTTGTGAGTGAGGTACTTGGCAAGTATTTGCATATAACATGGAAGGTTATGAAAAATGATTTTCTTGCTGAGGGGGGGATATGTTTTATATTAAAAAACGTCATGGTGCTTTGCTCACTCTGAAGCATTTTTAAGTAAACTTGGGTCAGAACAATTGCATCTCAAGCTGCACTGGTTCCAGTATAATGTTGATCTCTAAATTTTTTAACAAGTGGAATGAGAGAACAATAATTATTGTCATCTTAATTAAGCTAGTGAAGGGGTCATACTGCAAAAGGTTACTTGAGAAGTTAGATTATTAAGAATTGGATGGCGGGGTGGTTTGTAGAATGTTTATTAACAGGAGCAGTGTGCAAATTTGGTATATGTAAATCTGTTATGCAGTGAGCATAAATGTATGGGCTTTAGGATGTAATAGTCCCTGACAGTTCTGAGAAGCTAGCTTCTGAATACTTAAGAGCATGGGCTACCATTTGGGGATGTAAGCTACAGTAATGAAGAGGTACCTTGCCTGTTGCCTTACGCTGGGGAACTTTCTCATATAAGTATCTGAATAATAAATGCCTAACGTTATGTCAGGTATTGTCCTAAACCATCTGAAGGATGCAGAAGAACATAAATAAAGGAGAATAATTGTTGGCACATTGTTCCACAAATAAAGTCACCAATAACTCTGATCAACCTATTGTATCCTTTACAGCTATCAGACTGGATCATCTCATGAGAAAACAAACTATCTCCATCTGGATATTTGGAAGCATTAGTTTCTTCAATGAGTTCTAAGGCAAGTTCTTACATGAAAGAACCAAAGAGCATTCTGTTAGTGCAGTCGTGATTTTTTCTACCCTTTTCAGAGGAGATAGTTGTGCATGTTTTACAGAGAGGACACTATGATCTGCAGTTCATACATTACCAAGCATTAGCATGTTTAGATACAGCCTGAAAGACAGGATTGGCTTTGCTCCCATTTTGTCCCCCCAATCCATGCATGATGTGTTTTTAACTTAAAACCGAGGCCCATAGCTTGATAACCTGTTATCCCATTACTGTGAAGATAGATACAGTGAAATGTTATAGTATATTATAACAGTAGATGACTGAATTGTCACTGTCAGAATAGTAACACTCCACTTTCTGTCTCCTTTAAATAACTTTGTTTTACTTACAGGACTTTTTGTTTTATGTTTCTGTTCTAGGGCTAAGATGAGATAAGAATCTAATGAATGTTGATACTTAGCCAAGGTAATATGGAAATCTGCCACCAAGATAGTAGGCCTTTTTACAGGGAGAAAGGTCCTAACATCCAGTATAATAAACTATGATGGCTGGTGAACACAATCTTTCAGTCTTGTCTCACGAAAGAATGGTATGTAGTCAGAACATAGCAAGACATATACCAATTTCACTGTGATGTAAAAAAGGGTTTAAGCAGTTGTAAAAAATGCTAGCAGAACTTTTCCCCATGTACTTCATCATTTCCAGCATTCTGTTCACAACTTCTTTCCGTCATTTAAAGAATCCCTACCCAGATTAATTACTGTCTATTAATAAGTCTTGTTTTTTTTTGGTTTTTTTTTGGTGCTAAATGGCAAAACATGGCATGCAGAACTTATTGGAAGATATTGTATGTAGAAATTATTGGCAGATCTTATAAGCAGAACTTACTGGCAGGTCTTGCCGTTTTTCACTTTTTATTCCTGTTCATCTTCACCTTCCCCATTCCTGATAAGTGGCTGCAGTTTTCAGAGGTGTGGCTACTGTGGCAAATACAAATAATGGCAGGTTATCATGAAAATGACATGTTCCATTGTTTACATCACTATTAAATCATTAGTAAGGTTACACTTCTCTGAAAAAAAAAATAAAAGGTGGAGGTGAGGGTTCTTTTTGTTGGATTCGTCACCTGCCAATTATTACTGCTACACGTTTGGGAAGGTAGAACAAAAGCAATGGGATGAGCAGGAGGCATATTTGTAATGAAGATTGGTACAAAGTAGTCACAGACCGGTTGTTCAGATTTAATTATGTTGTGTCTGTTACCTTCTCTATTCCTCTCTTGAAGGTGAAGATAGGTATTCGAGAATAGCACACCCAATTGTTACAGGCTGCCATTCCAACCCATCTCAAAAGCTCATAACCAGCCAGACTGAATTTGTTCATTCCTTGACAGTGTGTTCCTCCTTCAGATACCTTCTAACCACTTGTAGAGTAATGCATGCAAAGGTTTCAGAGGAAAGCATATATCCAGTGTTTCAACAGGCATTCTGACAAAACTTACCAGATGCAAAGGTGTAGGGTATCTATTTTGGGCCTTCTATTATGAAAGTTATATAGGGCTAAAACATGCTGGAACTTACTAGATATTTTTTATCAATTTATTTTGTTTTGATGAGTGGAACTGTGTTGTATAAACCCTTAGAATTTGAATTCAAGAAACAATAGTGCAGAGATATGGTTGTAACAAGTCATAAGATACTTCCTTTTCACATGCTACATGTCCTTTGTGCAAATACATGTATCTTATGTAATATGTTATGGAAGCACAATATAATTTATTGTTTTATATAGTGATCTAGGGAAATATATGGCTTGTTCATCCCCCTTTCTCCACCATCGTCAGATATGCATTTCATCTTTAGTTTGCTGTTGGACTTGTGTTAGATACCTTATATGCTCTGTGTACCAACTGAAATTGCTTTGTGGTAATATCATAATCAAAAAGTTTTTGCTAATAAGCTAAGATATTGCCAAAGAAAGGAAATAAAAGCTCATATGACTTTGATAAGTCAAAGTTAAATAGGAAGAGGAAGGTTGGCCTTAAGCCAGAGTAGAGGAAGACAAAAGGAGTCAGGTAATAGGAGAAGGGTACAGTAGCAATTGCTCTTAAGATAGGATGATGACAAAGTCTGTGCTGCTTAGCACAAGTGAGAGAAAAAAAATCACCACAATCTAGGTATTGTAGAACTTTCCTTGCTTTGTAGTGAATAAATAACTATCTGTTTAAAGGAACATCAGCTCAGAATGAACAGTACCTGAAGAGGGTTGGATATTTAGAAGCTTTCATCAGACTAAAGTACAAAATGCCCCGTGATATAATGAAACTGAAGTCTGAAGATTTGTAAGTCACTAAACCCCAAAGTCTGTTTTATATATCAGCCACCTATCAGTGTGAGCAATGGCTCTAAATAATTGTCACTGTTGATGTGAGCCCATGACCTCATGTGTAAAAGTGGGAAAAGGGATGTGGATATATGGATTGATTTATATATCTACTATCTATCTATCTATCTATCTATCTATCTATCTATCTATCTATCTATCTGTCTATCTATCTATCCCTCCCTCCCTATCATATACACAGGCATACACACTCACATAATTAAAAGCACTCAGATTTTATAGCTAATGCGTTTTTCTCCAGAAACAGGAGATAATATTAATTTAATATTTTCAATTTTTAGTTTAAAAAGAACCCAATGGCATATAATCGGACTCTGTTTAATTTAAAATGAACAGAGTGTTCCTAGAAATGTATGTTGAGGCTGTATACTTTGTGAAGGTAAACAAGGTTTGGGGAAAACAGCTGCAGTTTTTAAAGCTAATGGTTTTGAAACAGACTTTTTCTCATGCTTTTCAAGAAGTCTTACTATAATAATGGGCTGGATCACTGAGGTATAAAATGGTACAATAATCTCCTTCAAGAAACTAGACATGGTTTAAGTTTCAATAAACTCTGTGTAAGCTTTATGTGAAGCCTACACTGAGTTTATATGTTTGAGTGATGCTAAGACATTTGGAAACAACTTTTATTTTGTTCTTAGTGTTTTACATATCACAACACTTGCAAGTAATGATATTAAGTGCAAGGTGTAGTTAAATATGGGTACTGCCTTTTTCCGTATGCTTTCCCTATGAGAATATTTCATGCAATTGCCAAATGAATGTTTTCATTACAGTGGATACAATTTATTAGGGCCCAAGTCAATGGAGTTGCCACCACAAGAACTGTATCTAGATATCTGTGATCAAATATTAAAACATAATGCCTGGACTCTAATTTCCTCACTATGGTGATGATTCTTAAAAAGTACAGAAGCATTCTACATATATTTCATGAAAAGCAAGTTGTTCCCGAGCTACAGAATTATATAAGATGGGTGTGTGCTTGGATCAGGCTGTCACTGGAGGAATGCACGTGGAGATCATGGACATTTTAAGTACTATCTCATCATCTAATGTCTGTTATCCACTTTGAAAGCTGGAATTTGGGGTGCAGGGATGGGTATATGAATGTTGTAACTATCAGTTTTAGAATGTAATTTTACTTGACTATGTGATAGTTGTTGACAAAACATTGTTAAAGTGTGATGCAAATGGTATTTCTCTTGTTTTCTTCTTGCAGATTGGTTTGAGCACACGAACATCAATGGTGCAAAGATCATCTAACCATCTTCCACCTTGGACCTTTGGCAGAAAACTTGAGTTATGCTTTTGAGAAATGCCAGTGCTTTTCTATTCAGGTAATTACTACCAGTCTGCCTGATTATATGCTTTAACCAGAGAAAAGGTATAAAGTATTAGTGACCATTTATTCCTCATCTTAGTACACTGACCATTTATTCTTTTTTTTCATTTTTTTTATTTTATCTTAGAATGCAGTGAATTTAAATAAACATAACAATGAAACTTTTAAACAATAAAAATCAATATAAAACAACTACATACACAATCCGTAACAAATGTTGCTATCTGATAAATCACATTAATATTTTTCCTAATAAATTTTTAAGCTTTTGCCAGGATCATTTCTTGTGTGTGACACTTATAGTTCTATTATGTAAGGTTTGTAGCTCTTTATTACATACATGTTTTACTAGAAATATGAAATATGAAAAATAGATCGCTATTATTTTTTCCAGTTTAAAGTAATGACTTTTCTGGCAATATCCAGGATTGACCATAAGAGAGACACTTGCGTTTTAAGAATTGAAACTGCAATTGGAATATTAAATAATAATAAAAAAATGATATTTCATATTTGTCTGACCACGAGGCCTTAACAAAACTTCTAAACTCATTCCAATATAATCCAACCTTTTAGAACCATGTGTTTCCAAACTGCTTCTACATTTTCATTACACCTTCAACACCTCAAGTTTTCTTTTTAAAAGAAAATGGGTGTTTTACTTGGTGTTAAAAAACTTCTATGTAAAAACCTTTGAATAAATATTTTCCAATAAATAGATGATGTAGAGGTGCATCCAGACTTCAAATAAAGCTTCTTATTAATTGCTGGAAAGGGTTCCTTATTTATTTTTGTTGAATATTCCCAATGGGAATTATCAAAGTTTAAAATGTCAATTCTCAAAATGTTATAAATTATAGATAAGTATGTCTTATTTTTATAACTGATAGTATTAATCTGAAAAAAAGAATTCTAAAATTTTAGGCATGCATTTAGTATACATAGTTGATGGTAATTGTAAACTACTATGTACAAACTCTCTCAAGATTTGAATAATTTACCAATTTGTATTATTTACAATATATTTAGCTAAAAGATTTTCTGTGGAACTTACCTTATTTCCCTCTAGAAACTGATACCAAGATTTTAAATTATTCTTTTCAAGACTATTGTGTTCATATTAAAAGACTCTCTATACCCTAAGTTATAGAAAAAAACAAAAACAACTGCTTAACTAGATAATTATTTTCCATTACCATTTTAAACACATAAAGGGTGTGTCTAATTCCATATGTATATTTATCAATGCTTCCTTTATTCAAAAAATAATCTTTTACAGTCCAATGTGCCATATTCATTTTAGATGAAAAATCACCTTTTATATCCATTACCATATTTGAAACTAAAAATTGATTCATGAAAACATTTACAATTTGAGTTATATGCTAGATTAAACCAAAGAGCAACAAATTCTAAAATATCAGATTTTATATAAAAAGCAATATTGGTAAACCCAATTCCATTTTCATCCCAGCCTTTAGTGTGCCAAATATAGGATATTCACAGATTTTGAGGATGCCACAAAAATGTTAATAATACAGCATTTAATCTCTAGATGACTTTCTTGGAGGGCTGTAATACAAATGATTGAGAAATATATAATATAGTTAGTAATATTATCATTTTTATTGAAATGAGTCTGTCCTCCATTGAGAAATATGTTCTATTCCAACATTCAGTGAGGTTTGAGATATTATTAGCAAGGTTCTTATAATTCAGTGCTACTGTTTCTCCCCAATTAGTTATAATATTTACCCCTAAATATTTAAGTTGCTTATTTTCCCATTTAAATTAATCACATTTCTTTAATGCAGATGTTACTTTTTATTAGCATTATTTCCATTTTGTTGTGATAAAATTTTAATCCTGAAATTCTTTCAAAGTAGTTTATTGATTTAACAACCCTCTCTATTGAATATTCAGTGCTACCAATAGTAAATAAAACATCATCTATGAATAACTGGATCCTAGAGTTCTATAAATCATTGTCCAAAAAACCTATTATTTCCTTATTATTTCTAATAAAAGTAGCAAAAGGCTCTATAGATATGGCAAAGAGTAATGGAGATAGTGGGCATACTTGTTTTGTTCCCCTTGATATTTTAAGAGAACGAGAAAGAATTAAACCAATTGGCCCTAGGTGTGTGTGTGTGTGTGTGTGTGTGTGTGTGTGTGTGTGTGTGTGTGTGTGTGGGTGTGCCTTCTATGGAAGGTTGGGTGCCGGGCTGGCAACTCCACACCGTAAAACTCCACTGCCAATCATGAGTGGACAGGTGATCTGCTGTGGCGACCCCTAACCGGCAAAAGCTGAAAGAAGAAGAAGTTTACATACCTCTCAACTGTCCAGATTTTCACAGAATGTCCAGATTTTTGCCTCATATGTTTGGTTTATTCCTCATAAAATTTGTGTTTTTCTGGCAAATCACTGCAATGATTTGAAAATTGAAGTCACCAAATAATGGCATACATTTGTGTTTCAGACTTCAAATCTTTCAGAAAATATATGTTAACACAAATCCTGTTACTCTAGCAACATTCTAAGTTTATAAGTGCAATATTTAAAATCTGTCCTTATTTTTGGGCCTTTGTCTCCCCTTTTTTTAGGTTTTGTCCAGATTTGTTTGAGTAAGAGGTTAAGAGGTATGCTTAGTTATGAACCAAAAAACACTCTTTGCATCTTTTTTTAAATAAGCCAAGTATTACTATATTCAAGGACAAATATACATTAATATTTTTAGATCAGTAAATAGCTTTTTTTAAAGTGTTGGAGATAGTAAAACCAGGTGATGACTTGTATTATGTTTAAGATCTGTATTATGTTATTCTATAACCATGTACTAGCATGCTTCCAATGCAAATTACTGTATGAAGTGCTTACAAGATCAAAATGAAAAGAAAAAGATTACCTTTGATTCATTGTAACCTTTTAACCACTTGGGAAATCCATATTTATTGTGAGAGAGACTTTGTTAATATTACAGTAAATTACATGTGTGTGTGTGTGTGTGTGTGTGTGTGTGTGTGTGTGTGTGTGTGTGTGTGTGTCTGTATATATATATATATATATATATTTTTATCCTTTTTTTTATTTTTATTTTTATTTCTTATTATTTTCTTTTGTTGACCATCCATTCCTAGTTGCATGTCTCTTTAAACTAGCTGCAGACCAGTCCATGTCTTCTTGTTTGTCTAAAAGTTTGTTCTTCTGTGCAAAGTCAACAGCTTCATCAAGGGAGTTAAAAGTTTTCTGACTTTCCACAAGAAAAATCTTTATTTTAGCAGGGAATAGAATTTGTGCTTTAATATTAGATTTCTTAAGATTCTTAGTCAATGGAGCACATGCTTTTCTTCTGAGGATTACAGAGGAAGTATAATCATTGTCAAAGCTTACTGTCTTACCCTTGTATGAGATTGAAGAAATAGACTATGCTGTTCTAAGGACTATATCTTTGTCTTGTGTTTAATGAACTTTGTAATTATAGATCTTTGCACTGGTGTGTTTTTTACTGAAGAGTTGTTTTAGAGGGACTGATGTGGCCTTTCAACACCAAATGAAACATGACTCAGGCAAGTTCAGGACCTTTGGAAGTCATAAGCCAAGTGTTTAGGAAATGCAGCATATTATTTTCTTCTTCATCTTCTGGAACACCATATATTCTTATATTTTTCCTTCTTGAGCTACATTCAAGGTCATCCACTTTTTCTAGTAGTACTGTATTTTGCTTCAGTAGAAACTCGTCTTGATTTAATTTTCATTTAACCTGCCATTTATATCATTCAAAGACTCCTCAACAGAAGTGATCTGGTCAAAATGTTTCCTTATTATTTAATTTAGTAAATCAATTTGTTTCTTGTTATCCATTTTGCTTTCAAGTTTATCTATTTTCACTGACACTTCTTGTATACTGGATACTAGGGCTTGAAGTTCTTTTTTCATCCAATTCCCCTGTGATGAAGTCTTACGGAGACTCATGCTTGCACTTGACTGAAACTGCAACAAGAATGTCTGACCAGGGTATACAAAAGAATCTTCAAAATGTGCTGTTTTTTCTTCTCTTCTTGTTTGTTATTCTATTAATGTTTTGAAGGCACATTTTTCTACTTTAGTAAATTAAATCCTGTCAAAATAATTGTATTAAGGCAGAGCAGAATTATTAAGCTGTTAACTTCTTGGCATCTTAGCCAGGAGCCCACCATTTATTCTTCATCATAGTACACTGACTATTTATTTTTCTTTATAGTACACTGTTCATTTATTCTTCATCATAGTACACTGACCATTTATTCTTCATTATAGTACACTGACCATTTATTCTTCATCATAGTACACTGATCATGTATTCTTCATTATAGTACACTGTTCATTTATTATTCATCATAGTACACTGACCATTTAGTTTTCATTATAATACACTAATCATTTGTTCCTCATTTTAAGCCAAACTTTAAACATCTTATTAGTTTTAAAGTTTTAACCCCAAATCCCTAAACATTATAAGTAAATTTATTAGAGCCTTGAAGTTGACATACCATAGAAATGCTTAGATTTAGTTGGTCTACTGAACTCACTAATTGAAAATATAATACCATATACATTTAATGTATTATAGAAATAGTTGTTATTAATATGGAGTTACAGCTATCAATTATTTTACTAAGAGGATTTTTACTTTTCTCAATGTCATTATTAAGATTATTTTTACCTATAAGCTTCTATGCACAAGTAAATTACTCATGCTAAGTATCAATGAAGAAGGATATAACTATCTATTTCCTAAGTAAATACCAGTATGTCAGAGGAGTAAATTATGTTACTGGTTTTTATTTTAAGGTTAAAGCACTTTATAAATTATTTGCAGCAGTACTTTATAAGAATATTAAAAATACAAACATCAATTTTTTATTTAATTTTCTTTTGCTGCAGATCGTATGAGAGAGAGTAGATTGGCAAGGGTGCAGCATTTACTAGAAAAGAAAATAAGGGGATGATTTCCCATTAGCCAAGAAGGTTAGTAATTAAAAGGAAAGATACAGTAGAGCAATAAATGAGAGCAAAAATAGAGGTGGTATGAGTTGTACCAGTTTAATAAGAATAGTGTAATATATGAGGGACTGGTTCTGCTCAACATCTGGCAAAAAAATACATTTCTTATTTAATTCAGCAAATAGAACAAACACATTCTCAGAATTTGAAACAATGATTTAATATAGCTGATAAATGGAAAGATGAGTGTTGACTATTTCTTTTTTAATTTGTTCCCTTAGGCTTTTTGGGAATGTATAAACATTCATTGATTTGTGGCAACCTACTTTCTTTTTATTTAACACGTTTCAACATGAAAATGAACATGGTCTATATCCTAAAGCATAAGAAGCATTATTTTATTTATATTGTACATTTTATTTAATAGTATTGCTGCTGGATACAATTTTTCTTATATTTTACCTTAGTAGAAGTACAAGTGCTAGATAAAATTTTATATATTAGTAGTAACATAGTACCTAATCCACACTGTGTTATCTTTTCATTATATAGGATAAGAAAAAAAAAAACAAGTATCATTAGTTCAGAAAGTGAAGTATGTTCAAGCAAATATATAAAACCCTTCTGGTATGTTCTGCAGCAAGCTTAGTCTCATCATGTGGATCAAATTATATTATAGATGAAGTAATTAATAAATGGACAACAAAGCATATAAATAGTCTGAAACTTTTTTAGAATTATTTTAGGGACCTTCTGATTGAGATTGATTGAGATCTAGGCCACAATTAATACACCTTTCTTTTCCTGGAGTTAAAAAATATAAACAACCTACTATGACAGTTCCACTGAAGTATATTTTTAATGTCAAAGGTCCATGCTGTATTTGATTACAGTTATTTCAGCTCCTAATATTACTTGATAAATCTGAATTGTTGAAAGAGGTAGTAAAAATGATTCAGGAAGCAACCATTTAGCTATATACACATCAAAGCCTGCCAACCATACTATACTGCTGTGATGTCAAATAATGCCTATTCAATAAATGTTTTGTAATATACCCACTGAAATCTAAGGATGCAGCTTTTCATCAATGTCTGCATGCAGTGGAGTATGCGTTTTGAATATATAAAAAACATAATGTAAGTAAGAAGGTCCATATTTGCTACATACTATATGTCTATTAAAACAGGAAATATAATACAGATGATCCTAAAATAAAATAAAATAAAACAAAATGCTCTTTTAAACTATAAATAAAGTATTCACACCGGTAAAGCAAGTCCCAAGGTGCAGGAAATAATGACTTTAATAGTTAAAAATGAAAATAAAAATCTGGTTAAGTGTTTTCGTCTTACAACACCTTTCATAAAGACTTCATTAGAACTTCTTGTTATCCTCTACCACTTCCTGTCTTAAAAGAATGAGTCACATGATATAAAATCAGCTGACTGAGTGGATGTTCTTTAAAGCTTTTTAAAGGTAGAAGTCTTAAATGAAAAAATGCTAATTTCAATCTATTAATATTATTTTCTTTTTGTGTATAATAATGCCTTTTAATGTATTTAAATGGATGCTTTGCTTTTGGTTTACCTGTTTAATGTCAGTGTGGGTAATACGTGGTAATTTAGTGTTTCATCTTTTAAACTACAATAGCCATGTCTATGATATCTCATTAAATAGATGTCTCCCAGTTGCAAACTGGAAGGGAAATGGCCAGTTTACTAAGAAGTGAAACACCCATCTTTTCTTTTTTTGAAAATAATTTTATATTTTCTTACTTCCTAATATCATATATCAAAATATCAAAATATAAGAAAGAAAGATTGGTGCAGGGCACAGACTCATTTTGCAAACAATTAGTAAAATGTTTTGATATTAAGACTTAATTATTCATCTCAGCCAATATATTCAAATCGCTATTCTGCCAGCAAGACTGTTTAGTTTGGTTTAGGCACTGATGTTCTACTAAAATCTTACATTAGTCCTTCGACTAGATGAATGTAATTATAGCATGTTAAGTACTTACATATCTAAATGATATTTCAGCACTGGGGATTTCTAAAATCCCTCAGAACTTTTACCTAAACCCCAAACATTTTCAAAATGTTTCTTCCATGCATGGCAACATTTCTGTGTGCTAACATTTCACTGAAGTGTATTACATAGCTGTCTTATATAGCACAGCACATAAATTAGCTGAATAGATTACAGATGGAAGAAATAGTGCAGATTTTCTCATATAATGGTCATATTGAGCATTTAAAGACTGACTTCTCACAAGCTAGATGTTTAATCTGGTTTTGTACCTGCAGTGCCAAAAAACATTAAAAAATAAAATAAAGACTTTGCAAAAAAGTGGTAAAGTCCTGGATGTAAGGAAAGTGTAAATCCTGCAGTGTAATTCAGTGTTTCTATTATAATTCAAGTGAGCTATCATGTCATATGATTACCACATAGGCTAAAAAGCAGTAATTTATCTATTAACATTCCCATACCACTTTGGTGCTGTTCGATAACAGGTGAAACTATAATGAGATTTATTTTTAGTTATTTTATTTTGCGTTTGTTTATTGGGTAAGTCCCACTAGACCAGTGGCCTCTTTGCAGGGGAGATCCAAGAAATTTGTCATGGGAACCTGGGAGCTTCTACTCTTTTTTTTTTTTTTTTTTTGACAAGTGCTATGGGATCTATTACCTTTACTTGAGCAGATGGGATCTCAGTTTAGTGTCTCATCTGAAGTCAGCCCACTCAGGAGTGCAATACCCTTCCCTTATGGTGCAATGCAGTGTCAGTATTGCAAATTTAATCCAAGTACCTCAGTGGGAACAGCACCCATAGCCTACTGATCCTCCAGCACCAAAGGTGAGTGTGGTGCTACCTGCTGAGCTAATGACAATAAGATACTAAAATAGCAAAGCATACTGATGAAAACAATATGAAGAGCTGGTTGAACAGTACATTAATCTGCAAGAAAAAATGCTTCTTTAAAGATGGTGCTATATAATCAAAGTAATCTGCTGTAGGAATACTGATTTTTCTTTCTACAAGTATGGCTTGAATCACAGTATGAGACCAGAAGCATGCTTAACCCTGTCGCACCACACTCATATAAAATGTTTTCCTAATTTAGACATCATGAAAATTAACTGTTCATTTCTCTGTTGATAATCAGGGCAACACACTTGAGCATAGTTAGTGTCATATACATGAATGTGTACATGTATTTTTTTTCCTTTTCTTAACTGAAACCATTCTGTGTAATTCTTATAAGAAATTTTTATTAAAGCTCATCTGGAAAGAAAAAAAAAAGAATAATACAAGCACAGGACTACTGCTTCTCTAAGATGATATTTCAAACAAACCTATAAACGGTTGACTTTTGAGTATGGTAGGCATGAGATATGATACATTACTACCATCAAACGTTTGCTGATCCAGTTCATTTTTTTCCCAAAACAAAACTTAAAGTGGCTAATTTTTTTTCAGCACAAAATTAAATCAAGCAAAAATAAATATTTTGTAAATGTTTTATTCACTTAATTTTGTCTATAATTTTGTATTAAATTTACACTCCAGCTTTATTACTGTAACCTACTTTTGGGCAGACACAACATTTGATGCATATGCCATGTTCCCCACAAGCAGTCACAAGGTTTATGATTTAATATTACCAGCAATTGGTATGCCTTCATTAACAGTTCTCTAAAGTAGCTTAGCCTAGTGTTGACTTTTAAAGCTAATTTCCAGCTAATCCTTTGTAATTAGAAGGATAGCTATTAATCTTCACCTTCTGTTATCTATAAAATGATTGAATTTAACACAATCCTATACTTTTGATTTCACCTTCATGTTGTCCCTGTTTATCTGTTTCCTTTATAGCATGCTATACAGTGTTCTCTTTAAACCTTCTTCCTCAGCCACCTATTGTATTCATTCACTTACATGTGATTTAATCAGTAGAATTGCTTTTCAGTTAATATTAGACAATGTTGTGAATGTCTAACATTTAAACTGCTTTATATAGTGAGTAATCTAGGCTCTGAGAAGAGCTTGGCATCTCAGGCCAGCCTGCATAGCTGGTAAATATTCAGTTGTTTCTTCTGGTAGTGTAAGCAGTCTATTTATTTTGTTAAAAAAAAATTAATGTATGAACTCTTATTTTACTTATTTGAAAAAGTGCCCAAAAATATTCGCTGAGCAAACTATAGTTTGGTGTGTATGAAAATAGGATGCATCAATGTATAACACAGAAAACAAAGTATTGTAGTAATGCTGGCATTGGTTGTGGACATTATCCAGACGTTGTGGACATTATCCAGACATTTTTTATTCCTATAAAAAACAGCATTACTGCATCAAAACACTAGTTGAGTTAATTGTTTTGTATTTTTGTGTGTGTGTGTGTGTGTGTGTGTGTGTGTGTGTGTGTGTGTGTGTGTGTGTGTGTGTGTGTGTGTGTGTTTGAGTTTCAATACATGAGATTAGCCAATGGGACAAGAAATACAAGATACCTAAAACAACAAATGAATTAATGAAGCTCTGTAATTCCTCACAGAGGACCTGTAAAGAAACAATGCCTTTGCTAAAGAACAATTTATCCCCTGAAGAAAAAAGTAAACCACCATAAAATAAAGAGCTTCAAAATGCCAAATGATATACCTAGCCAGCACCAAATTATTCTGGTTAGAAATTAACTCTCTTAAAGAGCAAAACCAATGCTACTATTTTCACCTATAACAACAAAAGTATATGAAGCCCCTAAAAAGCTGCAAGTGCAACAGCTAAACCCTTTTATGTACCTCTCTCCACATTTGCACTTTGAACAATAAAGCCATCAGGTATACCATGCACAAACTGAGAAAGAAAGCACCAAATCATTCTTTAAATTAATTGCAATAAAGAAAGCCATGTATACTGAACTACAGTAACACCCAGCATAACATAATCACATCTGGATATTATAACAGTCAAAGCCCCTAAAACATATTACCATTACACTTTCATATAATCAGTGTTTCCATCATAAATGGAATCTTTTCTTCACAATAGAACCAAGCCCTATTCATGCCAGTAGCTACAAATATTATATTACCTGCTGTTTCATAGCAATCAAGCCAAAATGAAATCAGTAGCAAAACCTATATTAACCATTCCCCATTCCCCCAACCTACGCTACTTACAACTGTGAGAATGCTTGAAAAGACAATTGCATAATAAATGCCAATATACTTAGAAAAATATGCAATACTTGACTGAAGAACATAGCTTTGGAGAAAGAAGAAACATTAGTACAGTTCTGTGGCATCTCACAGATTTGGATCAAGGCCATTTTAGCAGATATTTCCATAGGCTGCCATCTGTGAGTTATCACTAGTTCTCTTATAGTTTTTATCTTTGTAGGAATTGCCAAGAGCTCCATATTCTGACTTACCAGCTACTTAATAGCTGGATGATTCTGAATTATAGTAAAAGTCATGACTTTCCCATCATGGGTATACAATGGAGGCTCACATGGGCCCATCCTTGGTCTGGTGTTTTTCTCTTTTTTCATACACTCAGTGCCAGAAGTATTATCTACACTTTAGGCACTGCTTCCTGAAGATAAGGTGGGAATTGTGTGTCAATTTCCTAAAGCCTCATTCTTTAAAAATTACCTGGATAAGGACATCTCAGGTACATCTATATAGCTGCAAAGCAGACATTTATTATTAAGTAACTCAAAATCAAAATGCTTGTTATCAGAGAGACAAACACACACACACACACACATACATCCAAAAACATAAGTAAAGTCCAGGACACCTAGAGTATTATATTCATGATGACTCACACATGGAGTGAGTAGATACTTTCAAATACCACTGGGTGTACTTATATAGAAAATTATCATTCAAAGGATGTGCACAAGAGCTCATTGCACTTGCCAACAAGCAGGTGGTCAGTGGTCAGCCTGTGCAGCAATGATAATAGAATATTTACCCACATAAAATATGAATCATCGTTACCTATGATGCATGCCTCAAAACAATACATGCTGCAGTACAAACATAAATGCAGTCTGTACTTCTGTGATATATTTGAAACAGGTAAATAGTGGAAAAGGCTTATAGAAAGATTGCAAGAGGGATGAGAAAGTGATGAGCAACATGAGCATGGAGACAACTAATACAGTCAGTGTGAGCAGGATATGAGACATGGATAGAGACATTTGCATACAGAAGGGCTAGTGGCATGGGGCAGGAACTGAAGCTGATAAGGGGCAGCTTTAGGAAGCAGAATAGGGTTTTGGTGTCTGCAGACTTGATCACCAAGGGTATTAAGAGTCTTGGCAAGGGAGAGAGGAAAGACTGAATTGCTGTGAAATAAACTTCAAGGCTTAGGCTTAGACATCGGAAAATATGACCATGATGGTCACAAAGAGAATGGGATGAATGAACAGTGTGGTACATGTAAAAACCAGTGTGACACATCAGAGAAGACAGATGAAGTGGTAGCAAACAGATACACTTAGGTGGCAGAGTTATGTAAATATGGGAGTTGGAAGTAGCATTCTCAGAACATTTCCAGTACTAGGTGCCAGCATGCTGAAGGAAGACAGGAAGAGGCAGTAAAATAATTGGCTGCAGATATGAACAAGGCAGAAAGGCTTGGCCCAGGTAGGATGATGGGATTAAGTCTGTCAGAAAGACTAGTGGTTTGCCAAGAAAAGTCTTATCTTAGTTGACACAGAAATGCTTAGAATGGATTAGAAAGGTGCATTTTAGATATAAGGAGAGATAAAATGTCACAGAAAGAGTAAAGATAAACCAGTATTCAGGCAGTAGGCACACAAAAATAATTGCAGAACATAACAGCAAAGCATATGGGTTACTGAGAGGAAGTCTGTGTAGTGCTAGTTTTCAGTGCAAATAGCTTAGGTATTAAAATGGGAGAGTTGCAAGCAAATGTGTATTAGTTGGGGGTGAACATTGCTTGTATTATAAAAATGTGTCCAGTAGCAACAAAGGTCGGGCATGGAAATGCTTACGTATGGGTTGTGAAGGAATGACACTGATGAAAGAGATATTAGTAGAATAAAAAGCTACATAAAGAGACTACCAAATACAAACTCCATAAAGAGCAGGAACACCGTTCCATAAAGTGTGTAAGGGGACATGTGGTGTCAGAACAGACGTTAAACACCCTGGCAGATAAGGTACATGAACCAGTAGAATACTGACAAAGGTATGCAGTTTATTATCCTCCAGACAGTCAAGAGAGGAGGAGGATGGGACAGTGGAGTTAATGAAAAGAGGAGGAAACACTCATGGGTCAGATTCCAATCTGAAAGGTAATGTGGGAGAGGAAGTTCATTGAAGTCATGTGTCTTAAGAGTTGTAGCCAACTGGTACAGGGCTGTGCCAGAAAGAATAATATTTTGATGGGGTAATAAATGTTCAGGTGAAAGCACCATTAGCCAACAGTCATTATGGCATAGCATAGTTTAATGGTAAGATCAATAATATTATACAATAGCATGGTTTAATGGTAAGATCGACAATATTATACAATAGTATGGTTTAATGGTAAGATTGACAATATTATACCATAGTGTGGTTTAAGGGTAAGATCGACAATATTATACCATAGTGTGGTTTAATGGTAAGATCGACAATATTATACCATGGTGTGGTTTAATGGTAAGATCGACAACATTATACCATAGTGTGGTTTAATAGTAAGGTCAACAATAAAGACAATGTTGATGGTGGAAGATTTTATTGGAGTAGCTTATGCTGTACCAAGGGAAAAGGTCAAAGAAAAGGGAATAGGTTACAGATGGAAGGATGAAGAATATGGACAAGCATGTGAAGAAGAGTTAAAAAGGCATAGAAACAGGACAGTGTAGCAGCACTGGAGCGTGTTGCTAGTGATCAAGACAAAAGGCATGATATATATGTGATGGCAAAGAAGGAGATGGAAAAAGAATTGTACATGAAGACCAGCAGAGGGACAACTAAGGTGGTGTGGGTATCAAAGAGAAACAAAGGAAAGAGACTTTCCAGAAGGGGTCAGGAAGGGGAGCAAAGTTTTTTATGTGAATAGTGCAAGCAAGGTAAGGATGGACAGTCCTGTCCTCTCTGGGCAAAGATGAGAAAGATCATAGATTTTCTCCAGTCTTCATGGGGGAAAGCAAGGTGAAGGATTCATGCCAGGAAGATGGCAAATCAAACAGGTGAGAGTAGTGGACATTAAACATAATAGAGAGGGATAATATCTAGGGGAAATGGCTGCCCTTAGGGAAGGTAAAGCTCAAACAACAGATGGGATGTCAGTCAGGGTCCTTAGAGAAATCTTCCCAAAGCACTGATAGACCCTCTGACAGCTATCTTCAGAAGGTCATCAGCCAGTGCATAAGTGAACGAAATAGGATAGCACCATTAGATGTCACCTATCTGTACCTCACCACTCCACTGAGATCTAGATTCGATCCTACATGTGAGCCCATTAGGAAAGCTGAAGGGTTTTGGGGTCTGAATAAGACTTAAAAACTTGATCGCTACATTGTTGAAGGGTAGGACATAGATGGCTGTGGCGAGAGAAAGTATTTCAGAAATAATGAAAATGGCAGGTAGACTACTTTAGCCATCTGTATGGGGTGAAGTCCTCTTCAATGTCTTGCTTTGGATATAATTGATGGAGGATAGGGAAGGATCATTCTCTTCACTGCTGACAAGAGATTGGCACAGTGGTGGAGGCAGGAAAACAGAAGAAACTGGAGAGAATTTGGAAAGGATGGCCAAGTAAAGAGAGGCTACAGCTGAGACTTAATGTACAAAATGTAAAGCACTGCATCTGGCTTGTCCTCAACAACCATAGTATGAAGTATCAGCCTTAGTTAATGGAATGGATGTAAAAAGTACTGGAAAAGGATCTGGTAGGTTTTAGTTACACCTCAGCTGGATTTTCAGGGGTAGACTGAAGAAGTGGCAACAGCTGAGATAACACTGGGTGTATCCATGGAAAGATAATCTCTAGAGGCAAAAAGTTGACAATGTCAGTCTATCAGGCTCTGGTCAGGCCATGACTTAAGTACTGTGGCAGTTTTGTAGACCATACAAGGAAAGATATGTAATGCTGCTGGAAAGAGTCTAGGGAAAACTAACAGAATAGTACTTGGGATGTTAGGGAAAGGCTATGACTAGTGGAGCTAAAGCTCTTTTAACTACAGACCAGAAGAAAAAGGAGGATATTATATTGGTACTCAAATTCATGGCAGTGGGACATGTAGGGGTTGCTTGAACAGGAAGGGCAGAAGGGAATTTATATGACACAGCCAGTGGATTGTAGGAAAATCTACTTCCTAGATCTATGAAAGTACTACTTCTAGAAGGTTGTAGATGTCATAAATAAAATACCTTAATGGGTAACGTAGCTAAAATTCACATCCACATTTATGAGGGCAAGGGACAGGTGAGGGGAAAGGTAAGGATGAAGAGGATGTGTAATATTAAAAAGCCTTAAGAGGCAGACTACAAAGGTTTATAGCTTCCTGCCATCAACCAAAGTGGGTCCATGGCCCCTAATACTTTAGAGAAGTGGTCTATGTCATAAAAAAGCCTACACAATGTTGTCTCTCTCCTCTACAGTAGTCAGAAGCCACATATGCTCTCAGACATGCTGCAGCATGGCACTGAGGAACTGAAGGAGTATACATCAGGGATGCCTAGGATTCAACCAATCCAGTGATCCTTGAAAGTGCCCTGTAGCCAGTATTCTCAATGCCACACATATCTTTGGTTTCCACAGAGTTAAGAACTCCACATATTAAATGGGCCTTCATTTGAGGGCTGACATATCTTAACCACCTTCTGGATGGTGCGTCTCTCCACAAAGTAGCAGTTCAAAATTTCAGTGTTGTGCACAGCATATGTTTGGTGCAGGTGGATAGCATGATGCCAGTGAGGGTCAGAATACACAACACTGTAACTACTGGCAGAAAGTTAGGCCTGTTGCATAGACAGGTTTACCAGTATGACAGATACCAAGTGCATGTTTAATGATCCACTTCCTGTAACTCCAGGGTTGTACTCTGGTTATTATTGCCAAAAACTAGCAACTCTGGCACAGTGCATCTAGGTGTCTGAATCATTCTGCCATGTTGTTTGCCCTCATTTACATTCAGGTGACTTCCCACTTTAATATTGTTGCTCATGACCATGTTATTACACCACTATTTGCATGTTTTGCAGGATGTGTAATTTCTCATTTCCTAGTTTATACAGAGTGTGTCTCTGAATCATTCACAGCATGCATATGACTAGTCTCCATGCAAAATTGCTTACTGTGACATAAAAAAATGTTTCTGAATCCCAGGGAATGTTTTTCTTCAGTGTTACTGTCTGCAAGCTATATGTTATGTTGCAGGTTGTGTTGAAATTTTGTGTGACAGGATTTGTCTTTTCATTTATTAAATTCTCATTTGACGTTTTTATGTATGTATTCTTTTCTCCCTGACTAATGTAAGTAAAGCTCAAGCCAATAAATTTTAGGTGAAATAACAGGATTACCAACTGGTAGACCTGGGTTCAAAACCTAGTTGGGGCAAAAAGGAACAGCAACAATATCTGCACAGAAGAAAGGCCTACCAATCTACTTCTATAATATGCTACAAGAACTCTATGGCGCCTACCCATCCAGTCACCATGAATCAATTTTGACTCAAGGGCATCTTACTTACTTAATATAGGTAAACTGAACTGCTGGTGCTACAGTTTGTGTTTATTGTTATCAGATGTGAAATGTTGCAGATAGGATGTGGAAACACATATTCGCTTTCATAGATGTTGCCCTTTCTCCATGTTTCTATGATTATGGTGTTAGTGTAAAGGGATATGGCAAAAATGCTTGTTCATCATGTATCATGTGTCATATAAGTTGCAATTGGTTGAAAATCAATGTTTTTTCTGTGGTAGAGTTGTGCAATTTTTATGCCCTCACTGTGCCAGCATATATTCCAGTTTGTTATAAAAATCATGAATACTGAGCCTCCAGATGACTTTAGTCTGATTCAGAGTACAACAGAGAGGCTCCTACATGAGAAAGAAAGAAAACAAGTCATAACGATAGAAGCACTGAGGTCAGTCCTCTAACCAAAAATGGTTCTGTAGAACTTTTAAATTATCTGAGTAGCCAAGAAAAATGGTGGTTCAGTGGTTATGATCACTGGATCACAGTATCAAAATACAGAGTTCAGTCATAATCTCCTATTATTGTATGCATGGTACTTACATGTTCTTCCCATGTCTGTGCAGATATTCTACAGTTACGATATTTCCATCATATTCCCCCATAAATACAGTGGCTGACTGCGACAGCTAAGAGTTTATATTACTATATAGTATTTACCTTTGTTTTTGTAGCCCACATCACAGCTGAAAAGGATTTAAGAAGGATCGGGTGTCTTACCTGATTAAACAACATTGTAATAAATAAATGAGCACTACCAGTCCTGTGGCACAGAGGGACAGAGTCTTGATTTCTTGACTGCATCACTGTGACCTGTCTAGAACCCAAGGCATGGATGATGGAGGGACTAAATAGACGTGGATTGGAGTGAGTGGCTGAACAGCTCACCCATCCCATTCAAAGAGGGAGGGAAGGAGGAAGTAAGGCAACTTAGCTTGTTACATTGTGACACCTGCAGATGTGTAGGTGTATCACCTGAAGCAAGGAACTTAGTTTGCCCATGCTACATAGAGTTCAGCAGCTTAGCAGGGAGATTATGCATGAGCAATAGCAAGCCTGTACCTCCTGAGAAGCAGCAGTTGTGCACTAAACGAGTTGTTGAATGGACGGGTATAGCTAAATCCAGAGGACCAGACGACTGGCCCACTGACTGACATCTCCAGTGCAAAAGGAATGGGAAAGAAGGGTTCTAATACAGACAGAGAAATGAAGTGGTCAGTTAGGTGCACTAAAGGAGTGGCACTGGGGTGATCCCACAAGTAAACTGATAGAAGATTCAGTAAAAGAAAAATGCAGTAGTTATGCTTGCATGTTACAAAACTGTGCACCAGTAACAAAAGGTCCTTAGATGGATCTAAATACTTAATCGCTGGTACAATCTGTAAGAAGAAATTACCCTAATGGATAACAGATGACACATAATAAATTAACAAACAATTCTGTACAATTCTGCACAGTGCATTAATTGTATGACCTTGGTAAAACCATTTATAAGGTGATTCCTCAAACAATTATGAAACATTTTGGAGAATGTTCTTACTAGTGACTGTTTTCATTCTCAGCAAGTTGAATAACATACAGTGTTAAATCTCACTGTGCGTCTCTATATTCCTTCCACTAAATCATTTGTTCTGGACATACTTTCAGAGTTTAAAAGAAGTACCTCATTCTTAATATAATTTTCCCTTCTGACTTGATAAGGAATCATTGTTACTCACAGAAATCTGGAAAAGAATCTGGAAATATGCCGTCCACATTGCTAGCTACCAAACTGATATCGATGAGATAGAGAACTAACAATTCTGCTATATTACTACCTCTAGGAGATGATTTTTAACAGGAACCAAGAGCCTTTGATGATTGCAGAGACTTGAAGTAATAGGTCAAAAAACTGTGTGCTGCTCTGTGCGGTGTTCAGTCTTACCTGATCACCACATTATTCCCCTAACATATATTAAGAAAAAGCTACAGAGCAGCAATATCTCTGAGACATTATACTGGGTGTTGGGCATTTTACCATGGTTCAATTAATCAGAAATGAATTACCTGATTACAATGATTCAAATACTGTGTGTGCTCAACACTGATGCTCATTGTTTTGGGGAGTTTCTCTATTCTGCATTGCTGTCTGAACTTTCAGATAATATATATATATATATATATATATATATATATATATATATATATATATATATATATATATATATATATATATATATATGGATCTACCTGATAACACCGACACGCCAAAACACTGACAACGAAATAACCGACACGAAAAAGCGAAAAAAAACCCAAAAGTTCAAAAACACGAAACTTCACATGCCCAACAAACCAAAATCCCGACAATCAACAAAACAAATACCTTTCCTGAAAAACACACACACAACACAAGCACACCAAAAACCTTACAAACCTACACTAAACCTTACATACACAACTATCTATGCACTAACCTTAACCCAAACCCTAATCCTAAGGTCACTATAGCACACTTACCTTACCTGCACCCTAATCCTAACTCACTTAATCCGCCCCTAACCCTCAAGTCCGTCACTATCGCACACTTACCTTACCCGCACCCTAACCCTAACTCACTTAACCCACCCCTAAACCTAAACTCCATCACTATCGCACACGGGTCCATGCTGATAAACTATTATGGTCTACATGGGGTCCATGTTTTTTTCTGCTCACCACCTCAAAAAGCATCATGCCATGATATATTGTTTTTATACTGTATTAGTCACTTACCTATACTACTCAGTTTGTCACCCAAAGTGGATCATTTTCCAGCATGCTTTTTGTGTGATCCCCATCTTTACATAATTTCAGTGACAATGTCATTTTCATTATATGATGTGTTCTCTTAAAATTCAAAAACTGGTTAATTTGGTGGTTACCTTAGAACGTATTGTTACATAGAAAGGTCTCACTTATGATATCTGTAGAATGCAGTGCATCTGTGTACATACAAATACATGCCTGCATACACACACGCACACACACACACACACACACACACACACACACACACACACACACACACACACACACACACACACACACACACACACACACACATGTCTGTACGCACGCGCACATAGACACACACAGACACACACACACACACACACACACACACACACACACACACACCTGCATGCACACACAAACACACACACACACAAACATGCTGCAATAAAAGTGGCAATTAAATGTCTTGATTTAATCTGTGTACTCTTTGTCTAGTCAAATGTTTGATGATTTTTATTTAATCGTGAGAGACAGAAAAAAATGCAAAAATCATTACTGTTAGATATGCCTTATTATCTTGATATATGTGTGTATGTATATATATATATATATATATATATATATATAAATATAAAAAATATGTACGAATATATATATATATATATATATATATATATATATATATATAAACATATATATAGAAAACAAATATCTATGAATATATATATATATATATATATATATATATATATATATATATATATATATATATGTGTGTGTGTGTGTGTGTGTATAGCAATAGTCTAAAAACCATGAAGGTCTGCTATTTTTTAGAAAAGGTGATGTGATGCTCATAATTCTTTAACTGGATTACTCGGATTTTTTCTTGTTCTTTAATGGAACTAAATTTCAGACAGATAAGTACAACCAGGAAATGGCACACCAAAACCAAGTTTATAAATGAACTGCTTAATTACAGCAACAACCTCTGATCTGTGATACTTGATTTCTGTAACAGCAGACTTAATGGTGTACATTTTGATGAGAGGTGCTGAAGTGGAATGACCCCTGATTTCCTAAACACACACCAATTTAATTTAACCCAGTGTACCAATTACAAGCCTCTGTGGAGCACTTTTGCTGTGAAACAATCATGTCTCAACAGGATTAGGGTATGTCATATGGAGGCCACAAGAGATGACACACACCAGCATAATGGCAGGTTTATTTTATTTTACTTGTCTGTAAACATCAACAACCTTCAGTAGTAACCTTGCTGAGTGTATTGCCTCCATAAATTCTCACAGTTGCCTGTCTAACTAATGTTTAATTGGCTGGCCAAGACTAGAGAACAAAGGATAATCTTAAATACACACAATCTGTCATACCTCATGTATAATGATCATAGTATATTCTCAGCCAGTCTAGGAAATAAAATTAGAATTAGCTAAATGATTTCTCTTGAGAATGATTCAGAATAAAGTAAGGACTAGTGTGATGTTTTATCTGAGAATGATTAGAAATTAGGCAAGTTGGTAGGTGTATAAATGTATACTAACTGTATCTGTTCCATCCTGCCTAATGCCTTTTTTGAGCAGTTTGCACATCACATTCACATTAAGACAATATTATACAATGCCCTTATTGTCAGTTATACAAACTAAAACCCAGTTGGGGAAAAACAAATAAGTATCTTAAAGATCAGATTTCCTGTATTACCGAACTTAAAATGTAGGTAACCAGTACAGAGAAAAACATGTTAAAATAGCAGCATTTAATTTCACAATAACAAACTACTTATGTATTCATATTTATCTTTGTTCTTGTGGTACAAGATGCATCTGAAAAGGATTTAATATCCACCAATTCACTTACCACACTAATAAATAAAAAAAATAATAATAAAATACACCAATCAGGTTATACGTTTATTTTCTAATGCCTGCTATATCTTGTTCAGCATTACAGGAAAGTTCGAGTTTATTCCAAAATTCAACAGACATAAAACAGAGAACACTTCTTGGGTGGACCTCTACTTTATCTTAAGACACAGACACAGAAACAGAGACAGACACGCGCACACACACACACACACACACACACACACACACACACACACACACACACACACACTCACTCACTCACTCACTCACTCACTCACTCACTCACTCACTCACTCACTCACTCACTCACATACGCACGCACCTTATACAAGCTTGGCAACTTACCTATTATTGATAACTGTTTGAGAGGTGGAATAAAACCACAAACCCTTGTAAAATATATACAAATTCCACAAATGTGTCTTTAAAAAGACAGCAGAAACTAAACTGGAGTGTAATAAATCAAAAAAGGACATTGCATTACTCTGATCAAGATAACTAGAAACATGTAATAATTTATTTGTTTCACATTTGTTAACCAGGTTAGTCCAACTGAGTTTGCAAACAAACCCATTTTCAGTGGAGACCAGAGGGGAAAAGCCCCAGCAAACATAAATAAAAATAAACTGACAATATACAAATATTAAATAACAATCACAATACAAAATAATTGTAAAAAGAAAAGGTTATTAACTATTTGCATTGCATTGATAGTAAGCAACCCATTTTCAGTGGAGACCCAAGGGGAAAGAGCCCCAGCAAATATAAGCAAAGATAAACATACAGGACACAAACTATTAAAAATAAAGCAAATATGAAATTAATTATAAAGAGAAAAACAAAAGAAAAAATTATGAACATTAAGGGTTTCACTGATAGCAGTCGTCTAAATTTAGTACATATAAGAGTAAAAACAAAGAATAATCATTGTTCAAAAGAAGGAAAATGTACAGACATTGATAGTAAGTGAGGGGAAAAAGATAAATAATGTGGAGAATGGGAGGGGGGAGAAAGGAGGGGGCTATAGTAGTTGACCTGAGGGTTTAGTAGGTTAGTTTAAGCAGAAGTTACTAACAGAGAAAGAACGTTAGGAGATGCAACAGGTTATATAGTAGAAACAGCAAATCACCGCAAAGCCACACAAAGCCACACAAGAAGGAGCTGGACAAAGGAATTAGCACTGTCGTTCGATTTATTAAACTATGAACTTCTTCAGAAAATAAATATCCTACAAAGACCACCCTTTTTAAACTAAAAATAAAAAATCACATGATAATAAACTCCAATAGAAAAACAAACAAATAAATAAATCAAACATATTCTTAAAGCAATATACATTCCCTTTCTAGACATACAATATATATAAAATATGTAAAATAGTTTTTTATAATAATGATGATAATACACTTTAAAGTTTCTGCATCTGTAAAAAACATTTAAGATTGATGGTTTCACTAAGGAAAGGGAGAGTGATCAGCATCAAATAAAAATTGCCATTTACTCTCCTTATATTCTAATACAGTTTTAGAATCACCACAAAACACATCTAAAACAACTCACGTACAAAGAAAGAACATTTTTTGGAATTCTCACATGCTACAACATGTAGCGCTAACGCATTTGTCATATCCCTATTTTTACGGCCAAAACATGTACATAAATTCTCCTGCCAAGTGTCGTCATAGTCTTGCTGATGTAAAAACAAGTGCAGGAATTACATAAGGTAATGTAAACAACAAAAGTAGAATCACAAATGTAATGCCCCTTTGCCCAAATATTTCTTTGGAAATATTTTAATTCTATGGAACCTGAGTTGGCAAGGTACCTGCATTGTCTGCAATGCCCACATGCAAAAGTACCAACTAAGCCAGATTGATCACCAAAATGAAAAACGTTATCCTTCTCTAAAATAGTTTTGATACTGACCACCTTCTTAAACGTAAAAAGAGGTTTGTCACCAGACAGTAGGACAGACTAAATGTAGTCAAGGCAATGGCATCATTTCAAGTTTAATAGGTGGGATTTAAGATCCTTTTTAAAACAGGGAAAGGAAAGATTGGATCTTATATGGAGAGGGAGTTTGTTCCGATGTAGTGAGGCAGAGTGTTTGTAAAGTAGTTTGCCAATATTCCTTTTGGGCTTATAAACTGAGAGAAGATGCTGCTCAGCACTCCAGGGAGGCCAGGGGTGAGAGTAGAGAGTAACATGGGAGGTGAGAGCAGGGCAGGCAGAGGGGTTGTTGAGTATGGAAAAGGTAGTGTGGAGTTGTGATTGTAGAAGAAGGTGCACAAATTCCAGCTACTGAAGTTTGTTTAGTGAGAGGCAGTGATGTGATGAGAGTGGTTGGTTTAGAATAAATCTGGCAGTTTTGTTGTATGTTTGTTCCAGTTTCTGCATTGAGGTAGTTTGGATATTGATAAGGATGGGGGAAGCATATAGAAGACTAGGTAAGAGAAAATGCCTGCGCAAGAGTACGTTTAGTGGCAGTAGTGAAGAATTTTTTGTTCCTATAAAGTAGTCCAAGTTTTTGGTGGGTTTTTTTTGATGGCCTGTTGTATGTGCTAGTCAAATTTTATTTGGTCATCGGTTATTACCCCAAGGAGTTTGGTGTGTGAGGCAGGGGAGATAGTGGTGCCATCTAGGGAGGAAAGAGAAAGGTTGGATTTAAGGTGAAAGAATGTCTGGGGTAGGAAGAGAAGGAGTTGAGTTTTCTTCAGGTTATAGATTAGTTGATTATTTTTGAGCCATTTTTCAAATGAGATAAAGGAATTCTGTGTTAGTGTGTGTAGTTCAGAGATAGTATTGGAAGTAGATAAGAGAGTAGAGTCATCTGTGTATTGTATTACAGATGAGAAACTGCATGATGAATGTAGGTTGTTGGTAAAAATGTTGAAAAGGAGTGGTCCAAGTATGGAGCCTTGGGGTACTCCTGCCTGAACAGCAAGGAAAGGTGCGAAAGCCTGCTGCCATCTAACAGCTTGTTTTCTGTCAATAAGGTAGGATTGAAACCAGCCAAGAGTAGAAGGAGAGAGGTTTAGGTCTGAGAGTTTGTTAAGAAGGATGAGATGAGACACAGTGTCAAAAGCTTTAGAGAGATCAAGGAATAGACAGGAGATGAGGAGGTTGTTGTCTCTAGCTTCTGCAATCTTTTGAGTAAAGGATAGTAAGACAGTCGAGGTACTGTGTTTAGGACGGAAACCATGTTGCGAGGGGGTGAGGAGATTTTCGTGAATGAGATAGGACAGTAGTTGAGTATGTATACATTTTTCAAGAATCTTAGAGAGCAGTGAGAGAATAGCGATTGGTCTATAGTTAGAGGGTTCAACAGAGTTACCACCTTTGTGCAGAGAAGTGGTACAGAAGGATTTCCATATTTCCGGTATGGTAGATTCCTGAATGGAGCGGTTGATTAACATAGCTACAGGATATGCAAGAGAGTCAGCAGCAATTTTCAGAAACTGAGGGGAGAGTTTATCAGTGGATGGAGAGCATGGTTTTAGTTTATGAAGCAGGGATGTGATATATTTAGTAGAAACAGGTCGCAAGTTAAAAGGCTGAGAGACAGGGGAGCATAGAGGTTTAGGGGGAGGTGAGGGTGACACAGAAGAGTTGGGATGAGCAGAGTTACCAGAGGGTATGAGTTTAGAGATGCTGTCTATGAAGTGTTTGTTGAATAAGTCTGCAGTTTCAGAGGGAGAGTGATAGGGTAAAGGGTTAGAGATGGTAGGAGAACCAGTGTGGAGCAGGTAGTTGATAGTAATCCAGACATTTAGGGGGTAATTTGGGTGAGAGCTTTGAAATTTAGTGAAATATTGGTGTTTATCCAAAATAATAAGTTTTTTATACAATTTCTGAGTTGCTTATAACCTTGGAGAAAGGTGGGAGTTTTTGTGGTTTGCCATTTTTTCCATAGAGCATCTCTGTCATGCATCAAAGCATGAGTAGCTTTGGAGAGCCAGGGTGTGAAATTAGATTGGATTCTGATTTCGCGATTTGAGGCAAGAGAGTTTAGGACATCAAGGAAAATGTGAATGAATTCAGTAACAGCATCAATGAGAGGGAGAGATTTTAGGAAAGACAAGTTTATGGCAGAGAGTCTATAGTTAAAGGTTTCAGGGGAGAGGTTAGTCAGGTTCCTACAATCTCTGTAGAGATGGGGCTTAGAGAGATTAGGAGAGTGCCTTAAGATAGAGATGGGAGAATGGTCACTAACAGAGTCAGGGAAGGTAGAAGGGTTACAATAGTTGTTTGGAGAGCTGGTCAAGATCCAGTGAATTGTGGAACCAGTAGCATTTTTACTGCAGTGCGTAGGGGTAGTGATCAGTTGTGAGAATCCATACAGGTTTATGAAATGTTGGGGTGAGTCACCAATAAGGGAATTCCAATCTATATTAACATCTCCAAGAATGATGGTTTCATAGGGGATGGAGGTGTTTCTCCAGGAGAGTATATGTTTCTGTACTAATTCACCAAAGCACACAAAATGTAGACATTCTTGGAGTGGAAAGCTTTTAAATTCTCCACTTCCAACATATTTTCCAAACAGCTGACTAAGTTCAAAGCACTATGGTATGATACTTTTTTCTTCTTCTGAAAATCACCTTTATTAATCTGACAATTATATATGTATATATATATATATATATATATATATATATATATATATATATATGTAATAAATTATACTTCCAATGAATTCAATAGCAAACAATGAGTCACTCACCTTGTTACACGATCATAGTCTGTACTGTATTCCACCTTTTGGTTCAAACTCTACAAACATTCTAAGAGCTTCTATTCATCTCTGTACAGCTACTTGGATGATGTAGGCCTGAATGCATTTTTAAAACTAATTACTATTATAGATATGAACTTTTAGAGGTTCTTACTAAGGATCAACACTAGCAACCCTTTTTTATAGATTTATTTAATGGCTAATGCCTCCTTTACTAGCAATGTGAACATTGCTTTATACACACCTCTGTTCCTCTTGTTTCATTATATTCATCTTACCAGAGTACACACAAATGATCATACATACACAAACACACACACACACACACACACACACACACACACACGCTCACACAGACACACTATTATATATAATCAGATAGCTTGATTACATAAAACATAACATGATCGTAACCCTTAGCTTTAAATTCAACCTCAGCGTATGGTTTTCTCTATAAAGCCAAGTCAGTGATATATAACTCAGAAGAGCCTTTTCAATGCTTAATATTTTAGTAATATAGATCCTAATATATGCACTCCATTGAGTGTAATCATACTGGCATTAAACTGACACTTATTACAGCTAAAAATTGGAATAATAAATATCATCCTACTATATTGTTCCTTGTTTTCTATGATGACCATATTGAAGAAGAGCACAAACCTGTCTTTACATTATTTAATAAATCATTATATAGTCTTCCAGTCTTTAAACACTATTTATTCCTTATTCTAAACTATAACTCTTCCATCTTTTATGGAAAGAAGCTCTTAAAAATTCATATGTGCATACTACTTTGCCTAAGGTTCTATTGTCTACATCACCAATGTGTAATGAAAAATTACTATTTCTTTCCTTATCATATAACCCCAAAGAGTGTACAGGCACACATTTGTCTGACCAGTTGATTAGGGCAGTTTAATGCTGGAACTCGTGCTTCATTCTGCCATCATGTCTCCATCCTGGCAATAACTAAAACCAACTAACAGTTAAAAAAAAAAATGACCTTGTATTCAACACTGGAATTGGCCAGGTAAAAAAAAAATAACCTCTACCACCTCACTTAAACTCCTATGGGCAAATAATACTACCCAGGAGAAGCACCTCCAAGTCTCACATATAAAGACATAATCAATTCTATCATAATCCATTCATTTCATCTACATTAGTGGTGCAGCGGTAGTGTTGTTGCCTCACAGCAAGAGGTTCTCCTGTTCGATTCTCGGCTGGAGTGCGGGGAGTGCCTTCTGTGTGGAGTCTGCATGCCCTCTCCGCGGTTGGGTGGGTGTTCGAAAGACATGCATAAATGGGCATGCCTTAGTTGAAAGTTGAACGTCGAGCTGGCACCTTGGCGTTCGTGAAAATCTACTGCCTATCATTAGCGGATACGAGTTCCGCTGTGGCGACCCCTAACCGGGAAAAGCCGAAAGACAAACAACCACAAGAGTAGAACCAGGGGATCACATATCTACATTTTCTTCACATTTAATCAACGACAATCCATTAAAAGAAACAACAAGTAACTTAACCCAGCCATTTTATTTTTAATTCACCATTACTTGAATGTTTGAGGAAAACGAACATCATGCATGTTTTAACATTTCAGCATTAATTTGCAAACAGTCTTCCGTTAACTATTAGAATAATTAAAACTCGACCCTGTGGATGGCCTCACAATTACATCTAAAGCATTTCTCATACATCATTTGTAGAACCAAGACAAAGTCCCAGCCACTGATACATCATTTTTAGAAGATTTTTTTTATAAGTATATAATCCCATACAAATACATTAATAACACACCCACCCAGTCAGGAAAATATCTATATTTCACGTTCTGCTTAGTCTTTATATGCTACAGAAAACTTTGTTGAGATCCTTACCATCTTTACCAAATGCCCTACCCATACATTATTGTACTTTGAAATTTAACTACTTCCATTTAACTAGCGATCATGCTTCATCACTTTAATTTAATCATTATATCTATTAATTCAGTAGTTCCCAGCCCAAGTTATATGTTAAAGCATAAACTACTGATGTCAAGTTACTCAGTACTTTTTCCTAAAGATATCAAAACTATGCCCCCTTGTGGCCACACTTGTACCTTAATATCATAACTCAGCTCCTTCAAAAACAATAACCGAGTGTACATGTTACTCAACCACTCATCTTTCTGTGGGTGCACTTTGCAGTATTATGTTAAGGGCACTGCCCATAAAGTTCTCCTTTCGGTGTACTTTAAACTATATTTTAATAGTTGCGTGTTCTTTTCGGTAGACATAAACTTTCAAAATCATTATGCACATTTTAATATAACACAGTGGCTTGACTTTGCATACTAAAGAACCACTTATATATAACAGCCAATTTATTATATACCTGAATATAACACATGTATTTCCTAAAGTGTAGCCTTAATAGATATCACATTCAAAATTGTTAATAACCCTTCAGTCTGCACAGTCTACTCAGTAAAGTTAATCAACTGCATAATCATCATCTTACATTACTGTATTGTTTCCTTCATTTACTTGAATATATTTAACTGTCAAAACTGCTGCAAGTGATCATGTTTATCCATGAACAGAGCAGATCATAATGTTGTAAGTTATGTACTGTGATATGTGCATAAACATTGAAAATATTAGAGTTCAGATGCATTAGAGATTGATACCTCCTGTCTATCCAAAACAAATGTAATTTAATATGAATATAATTCTCTGTACATTTACCAGTCTCTTACCTCATGCATTTAGACATATGCTAGTCATGTCAGTTTTAACCTTTGAGGGAACTTATATTTATTTGGAGACACTGTGGCCACTCCTGAAAGCCTTGCTGTTTGGTCAACATTACCATTTGTATTAATATTAATTTCACTTAGTACAATCGTGTACCCTTATAAGAGCCTTAGAGTAGCTGGCTTTAGAGTTTCTGGTAGCAGTAAGTACCTTATTGTCTGGGCAGAGGGACATAGCTAGTAAATCTGTACCAGTCTTTCCCAGGTGTGTGTGTGTGTGTGTGTGTGTGTGTGTGTGTGTGTGTGTGTGTGTGTGTGTGTGTGTGTGTGTGTGTGTGTGTGTGTGTGTGTGTGAGTGTGTGAGTGTGTGTGAAAATGAAAGCTGAAAATGTGTGCGTGTGTCAGCTACTTGGAGCAGGGACACAGAGTACTGGTTTCACGGAGAGAGTGGTGGAGGACTTGGCTTTGACACTCAGCGGAAAACTGAATTCTACAGCTGTGCCAATGGGGAGTGTTACTGTGGCCAGGAGAGAGACAGAGAGGGAAACCCAGCCGCTGGATTGAGTGTGTTCCCTGTGTGCTCTTAAGGGAAATTGTGCTTGATGCAGAGATCTGCACCTGGAAATATTGTGTGTATCTAGTTTTGCTCCAAGTGAACATCCCTCACTGGTGTCAGTGGTCAGCATTCAGGCTCCTTGATTACTGGCTCAGAGGGGGGACATCACAATCTTTTACAGAATTCTTGAACAAAGAGATTAAAAGGCATCTTGTTCTACTCATAAAATTTGCAGCTTCTAGCAAATCTCTGGAGATTCTGGTCACAAAGTAATGATATGCATGTGAGTTTCAGATTTTTTATCTCTCAGAAAATTCTTGATAATGTAAAGCTTGCTGTTCTACCTTCTAAGTACATAATGGAAATATATGAATGCTGTTCCTGATTTTGTTCCTTGATTCTGATGCCTGAGCTAAGAAGTTGAGAAGGCAAAGAGGAGTTGCACTGTATGGTTCTAACACCAGCAAGCTGAAATACATTTATGGGTCATTATTTAAGAATGTATTCATTGATCTGATGTCAAGCAAATATCTGATGTGTACAGTCATGCAAGTGGCTGTAATTGATGTGTGTGTGTGTGTGTGTGTGTGTGTGTGTGTGTGTGTGTGTGTGTGTGTGTGTGTGTGTGTGTGTGTGTGTGTGTGTGTGTGTGTATGTGTGTGTCTGTTGGACATGGACTTTTTCAACTTACATTCAAGTCTCTAATATTTGAAAAGCTGGGTGTAGGGTAAAACACAATTCATTGCAACTGACATATACTTATAGGCTCATATTTTCGAAGGTGTATACTAAGCTAATGACCACTAGGTATTCTTATAAGTCTGGTCAAGCAATCCAAATCTGAAGCAAACATTTGATTTATATAGCAAACCACTTGCACACACTCAGTCCACTACACATAACAACACACATACCAGTGTCTCAGCAAATATACCAATAAAGCAAAACATCTCAAAACCAAATGTCCTGGTCATAGGTGACTTTATAGTGAGACACACAGATGCCCTCTTCACCAAGCTGGACAAGGAAAAAGTCACACTCAGCAGTCTGTCAGGTGCCAGGATCCATCAAATCATGCATGCACTCAAGTCACTCAACAACAATTACCATTATCATAGGAGCATAGGATCATAGGATCATAGGAAGTTACTAGGCTATTGGCCCTGAGGCCCTTACAAGCCTAGCCATGAATTTAGCCCAAGTTCTGACAAGTCAACACCTGATGGCCCTGGCAAGCAGGGACACAGGTGGAATCCCAGGGGTGTATTTTCTGTTCCCCATCCAGTTATCAAGGTTGCACTTAAAAAGGGTTAATGAGGTCCTCTGCTTGATGTTGTGTGGGAGTCTATTCCACAGAAGGGGGAGTCTCTGGGATACAAATCTGTCTCGCCAACAAGTCCTATTGATGTCACAGACCAGATTGAGGTCACGCATGTGGTTACTCGAGTGGAGCTTAAATTGCAGATATAGGTTCATAGGTTCATAGGTTGGTACTAGGCTATCGGCCCTAAGGCCTATGCAAGCCTAGCCATAACAATTCCCTGTATATTTCTTCCCACAATATTTACTTCTCTGGGCCCCTGTCTAGCAGGGCGACTGACATGATCCCCGGGGTGAATTTTCTATCTCCCATCCAATCATCAAGGTTCCTTTTGAAGAGGGCCAATGAGGTGCTCTGCTTGACATGTATGGGCAGTCTATTCCAGAGTATGGGGAGTCTCTGGGTCAGGAACCTATCCCTCCAGCATGTTTTGTTCATTGTGATGTTAAGGTTTAGATCCTTGTAGCGTGTGGCTCTGAGGGATTGGGATTTCTTTAAGTGGAGCATGTCCAATAGCTCAGAGTTTGACATGGCCTTGTATGTTAAGCAGAGATCGCCTCTGAGTAGACAATATGCCACAGAATATAGCTGGAGTTTTTTTAGATGGTCAGCATATGGCATCTGCTTTAGGCCTGTGATTCTTTTAGTGAGGTATTTCTGTGGCCTTTCCAGCTGTTGCAGATGTCTTGTGAGGTACATACCAAATGGAGCATTATACTCTATAATGGGTCTAATGAGGGATGAGTACAGTGGGACAATGACCTCCTTTTTTCTGCATGAAAAGTCCTTAGTGATGAGGTGTGCCACATAGAAGGATTTCCTGACTGTTGTGGCGATGTGGTTATCGAAAGTGAGACCACTGTCCACCTGTGTCCCTAAGTCTCAAATCACACTTTTGATGTTTAGTGTCCTGCCACCTATGTGGTAATTCATGGGTATATGTTTTTTTCCAAAGGGGATAACTATACATTTCTTGGCATTAAGCTTGGGCCCATGGCTCTGGCATCAGGCATCTGTTTCTGTAAGGCCCTTTTGTAGAATATCCACATAATTTGGGGATTCAAGAATGGCTCCCAGTTTGCAGTCATCTGCAAACTTTGTTAGCCAGAGTCCTTTAGTGTTGGCCTGTACTTCAGAGAAGTAGATGCCAAACAAGAGTGGACCCAGGACTGAACCCTGAGGTACTCCACTTGTCACTTGTTTGGAGCTGGATTTGGAGTCAGCTACTTTTACAGTCTGGGTTCTGTCAGTAAGCCAGTTGGCAACCCATCAAGTGACATAGGGATTTATGCCCAGCTTAGTAAGTTTATCTATGATTCCAGAGTGGGGGATGATGTTGAAGGCCTTGGCAAGGTCCAGATAGGCTGTGTGGACCACCTTACCCTCGTCCACAGCTTTGGAGACTGATTCGAAGAAGTCAATCAGATTCAGGAGACAAGATCGGCCCTTCACAAACCCAAACTGGGTGGGGTCCAGTGTTTGAAGGTTGCCAATGTCTTTGTTTATAAGTTCCATGATAATGCATTCCATGCCCTTGCAGATCAGGCTTGTCAGACTGATAGGACGGTAGTTCCAGGGATCCAAGGCAGATCCTCCCTTGTGGAGCGGGATAACTGTAGCTGTGCGCCACTCTGTGGGCACGAAGCATGAGATGAGGCTATGATTAAACATGACACTTAGGTGAGGTGCCAGTTCATTTTGTAGTTCATGTAGTACACAGCCTGGGATGTCATCTGGTCCCATGGATGCTGTATTCTTAGCTTTGGAGAGTGCGGTTTCTACCTGTGTGGCCGTGATTATCGGAATTTGGCAATCTTTTGGTATTGAGATGGGCCTTTTAGGGGGTGAGAGGGGGGTGAAGTTGGCACTAAATCAATCTGCCAGGATATTGGTAATATCCTTGGGATCAGTATATTTAATGCGATTCTGTTGTAGCTCAGAGCAGATCTGAGCATTGCCATTTAAATTCTTGACATAACTATAGAATGCCTTGTGGTTGTCTTTGGAATCTTTGGCAATTTTATTTTCGTAGCTAGCTTTTGAGGATTTTATGAGGGATCTCAACTTCTTACTGAGGCTGGTGAGGGAGTTTTCTGCATCCTGGGATTTTTCTCTTTTCTGCAGCAGTTTCTTCCTTCTGTTGTATAGTTTGTTTATAGCAGGGGACCACCAGATTGGCTTCCTTTTTTGGAGAAGAGCATCTTGGTTCTATTTGGGGTGGCACGATTCATGCTCGAGTGGATGTGCTCGTACAGTGCCTTAGTGTGGCATTCTGCAGTCGAACTTCCAGATCCCATCTGCGTGGGTGTTGTGAAGTTTGTCACTTCTGACTTCAGTAGCATGAAGTTGGCTTTGGAGAAGTTTTTTAAGGAGGTTTCCTTACTGGGGGGAGGGGGTGGGATGTGGATGTCAAGGATGATTTGCTTATGGTCAGACCTGACCAATGAGGGGGTGACCACTGGTGTGGAGCATCTATCTCCCATGTTGGTAATGACCAGGTCTAGGATATTGGAGCCCCTGGTGGGACAATGGATTAGTTGATTCAGGGCATTGGAATTTATGAATTCCAAGAACCGTAGGGAAAAGGAGTTGGTACCCAAATAGTTTTCCCAATTAATGGCAGGGTAGTTGAAATCACCCAGTATTAGGGTGTTTGGTTGTATCGTAATATTTTCCAGTATGTTTAGAAAGGTGTAGTGAGAATCTTGGTGCATGGCGGGGGAATCTGTAGCAAGCTACAATTTGGATTGTAGTCTTACCTAGAGTTAGTTGCACCTGGAGAAATTCAGATGCATTGTGTTGGGCAACTAGCCTGGAGGTGTGAATATCCTTGGTGAATATGGACACTCCTCCACCTTTAGTGTTTCGGTCTTGGTCTTGTGGCCAAAAAGTGTGTTAAGAATTGTAGCCTGGTATTGCAGGGGTGCACTCTGGAGCCTTGAACCAGGTCTCAGTTACTGCACAGATATCGATGTTCTCCATTTTTAGGAGTGCCTTGAGAGAGTGCATTTTGAGGTTTAGACTTCTAGCATTGAGTAGCATTACCTTCAGATTTTGCATGCTTGTATCTGTTACGGTGGTGGTTTTATCATTTGAACCTTGCCTAGAAAAGGCACTATAGGGGTGGCAAGAGCTTTAGCCAGTAACCTAAATCCCAGGGTTGACAGGTGCAGACCATCTCTGGCAAAGCATCGTGGTTTGTTGATCATGTCTTCCCAGGCAGACAATACTGGATCCCCTTTGAATGACACCAGAATCTTAGCCAATTGTTGAAGTCAATCATTTTGTCCTTATACTGTGGTATCATTCTGGGTGAAGGCAGGATGCTACTCAAGGCTAGGGTCATACCTGCCTGTGTCACATGATCCAAGAGCTCTTCCATGTCTCTTTTCATGTAGTCCAGGGAGGTACGTCTCAAGTCATTCACTCCAGCATGGACAATGACAGAGTCGTATTTGTACTTGTGGAGTGACTTGAGTGCATGCATTATGTGGCGGATCCTGGCACCTGACAGGCAGCTGACTGTAATTTTCTCCTTGTTCAGCCTGGTGAGTGGGACATCAGTGTGCCTGACTATAGAGTCACCTATGACTAAAGTGCTGGATACATTGTCTTGCCTTAGGGGCTGTTGTTGTGAGCTATGTGTCACTTTGGTTGTGACTGGTGTTTGTTTGCATTTCGGCTTCAGAGGTCCTTGTTGCTTGGGCAGGTTAATGTTAAGGTCCTCCACATATGTGGGTTTAGTGTTGCTATGTGTGGGTGTTGATGGTGTGGGTTTTGAAGGGCTATGAGTTGCTTGAGATGTAATGCAGGTGTTAACCTTCTCCTCTTGACTGTCTAGCACAATCTTGGCCAGAGAGAGCTTTGCTTCCAGTTTGGCTATGTAAGTGCATCTCTCGCAGGTTGTAAGAGGAGAGGATTGTCTGTGTACATGAGGCAGTTGCCGCATTGCCCCAGTATGCCCAGAGTCACCAGGTGGACAGGAGAAATCACGGGAAGCTGACCCTTGGACATCTTGGGGTGAATGACTTGAGACATACCTCTCTGGATTATTTGAAGAGAGACATGACTGAACTCTCAGATTATGTCTCCCAGGCAGGTATGCCCCTAGCCCTAAGCAGTATTCTACCTACATCCAGGATGATGCCACAATATAGACAAAAGCTGATTCATTTCAAGCAATTGACTTAGCTCGGTGTCAATCCAGGGGGGGGTCTAGTATCTGTCAGCCTAGGAAGACATGGTTGAACGTCCATGCGGCTTTACCAGAGATGGTCTTCACCTGTCCTTTTTAGGCTTTTGGATACTGGTAAAGGTGCTTGCCTCCCTCAAGTGCCTTTTTTAGGGAATGTCAAAACAACTAAATTTCCAAAGTAAAATAATCCACTCGAGACAAACTCAAGGTTATTCTGCTTAATGCTAGGACCATAAACAGGAAAAGTACAGTTTTGTACCTACCATAAATGTAGATGTTCGAAGATCCACATTGCTGCAGTCCTAACAATTGGGTAGTCCGCTGTCCTCGGTCGGCCCGAATATCAAAGTATAAGGCTGACGTCGGTCAGGGCGCATTTGACTGACGTCAGTACGTCAGGGTACAAATGCGCATGACCGGCGCCATATCCTCAGTCTTTTCTTGCCCCAGATGTCAGAAGACCCTAAAAAGAAAGGTCAAAACCAAAAGACAGCAAACAACCAACCAACCACCCCTGCACTAACTATAGTACAATATATACAATATACACAAAATGTACAACCCAACCCACACAACCACCTCTAACAACAGAGGGAAGGAGGGAGGTTGGACTGCAGCAATGTGGATCTTGAACATCTACATTTATGGTAGGTACAAAACTGTACTATGTTCTTCATCTCACATTGCTGCAGTCCTAACAATTGGGTAGAATCCCAAAGCAGAGATAAGGGAGGATGGCTAACTACAAGGAAGCAGGAGCTGCCAAAATGCCTTGCAAAACAGCAGTGGCAAAACCAGCCCTAGACTTAGAGTAAAGTGGCAGGTGATAATGCTTAGAGAAAGTATGTACAGAACTCCAAGTAGCTGCCTCCAAAATATCCTTGGTTGCCACTCCTCAAAAAAGCTGTTGAAGTGGCAGTAGCCCTAGTGGAATGAGGCCTAATCCCAGCTGGAATCTCCTTGCCATGATGGAAATAACAGAAAGCAATGCAAAATCCAATCCACTTAGAAATAGTTTGTTTTGATACAGGCTTGCCCTGAGAACTCAAAGCAAAAGAAACAAACAACTGCTGAGACTGCCTGAAACCTTTAGTTCTGTCCAAATAATAACGCAACTGCCTGTGGACATCTAAAGTGTGCAAAATCTTTTCCCCTTTAGTTTGGGGATTTGCATAAAACGTAGGCAAATGAATAGTTTGGTTCAAAGCCACACTAGAAACCACCTTAGGCATAAAGGAAGGATTAGTACGTAATGATACCCTATCCTTATGGAAAATCAAGAAAGGCTCAACTGCCATAAGGGCCTGTAATTCAGAAACCCGTCTTGCAGAGGTAATGGCCAACAAAAAAGCAGTCTTCCATGATAAATACTTCAACTCAGCAGTAGCTGCAGGCTCAAAAGGTTGTAGAGTGAGTTTCTCCAACACAAAATTGAGATCCCAAGCAGGAGTAGGAGCTCTTCGTGGGGTCTTATATTCTTTGCCCTCTAAGAAATTGCTTGAACAAAGGATGAGAAAACAATGGTGGGTTGCAATCATAGTGAGCTGAAATTGCTGCAGCATGAACTTTAATAGAAGAGAAAGACAAACCTTTGTCTAGTAACTCAGTAAGATATTGAAGAGCCACACACAAATTAGGCTCAGAAACATCAAAATCTTTTGCTGCACTCCAAAACAAAGACCTCTTCCATTTGTCTGCGTACACTTTCCTTGTACTAGGCCTCCTAGCTTCCAAGATAACATTCAAAACTTGCTGAGGAAGTGGAGGCCCACTATGGTTCAAAACAGAATATGCCAGGCTGTTAGGTGCAGAGAGTGAAGCTTGACATTTAGCAAATGGCTGTCCTCCTGCGACAACAGGTGTGGAATCAAAGGCAAAGGCCATGGAGGCTTCCATACCAGACTTCTCAGTAATGGGTACCAGTGTTGTCGAGGCCAATCCGGAGCTATTAAGATCATCCTTGGCTTGTCCTGCCTGACTTTCAGAAGTACCTTTGGGAGGAGAGGCAGAGGTGGAAAGGCATACACATGAAGATTGCTCCAATTGAAAGAAAGAGCATCCACTCTCCAAGCTGTGGGATGAAACCTTTTTGTGCAAAACTTTGGCAGCTGATGGTTTAGTGGAGAAGCGAACAGATCTATGTCTGGAGTTCCCCATGACACTGTCAATTTCTGAAATACATGAGGATCCAATTCCCACCGTGGGGATCCATAATTGCCTGCTCAACACATCTGCTAAGGAGTTCTGTGCTCCTGGCAGAAACCTTGCCTGAAGATTGAGCTGTAAACTGAGAGCAGTCTCCCACAAAATCATTGCTTGCCTGCATAGAGGATAAGAATGCATTCCCTTGCTTGTTGATGTACCACATGACAGTTGTGTTGTCTGTTAGAATCAACACCTGCCCTGGAAGAAGTAATTCCTTGAAAGCAATTAATGCAAACTGGACTGCTAACATCTCCTTCATGTTGATATGTAGATGTTGTAGTCTGACAGGCCACTTGTTTTGTATCCACTTTCCATTGAGATGAGCTCCCAAGCTTTGTCTGAGGCATCTGTCATTAAAATCTGACTCGCCTCTGGCCGGGTCACAGAGAGTCCCTTGTTTAGGTGACATTCCTGAGCCCACCACAAAAATTCCTTTTGAATGCAAGGTATTATTTGAATGACAGTGTCCAGATCCTGGCAGTGCTGTGTCCATACATTTTTGAGATACCATTGTAGCTTCCTCATATGCAGTTTGGCATTGGGAAGCACCAGAATACAAGATGCCATGAACCCTAAGGCTTGAAGGACTGTCCTTGCAGTCAGCCCGGACTGATGAGATAGTTGATGGAAGTAAAGGGATAGACTCTTTTGTTTGTCCGGGGTTAAAAAGGCCATCTGGGATGCTGTATTCAGTCTCACACCCAGAAAGCACATGTCTTGAGAGGGTACTAGACTGGACTTTATTTCGTTCACAGAATACCCTAGGCATCTTAGCACTGCTATCACATATTCCAAATGATGAAGGAGCTCTTCTCTTCCTTGAGCCAGAATTAGGCAGTCGTCCAAATAAGGATAGATCTGTATTCCTTTTAGTCTGAAGAAAGCTATCACTGGAGCCAGAATTTTCGTGAACACTCTGGGCGCAGTAGATAAGCCAAAGGGCAATGCAGAGAACTGATAGTGAGAAGTCCCAGCAAAACGCAGATACTTTCTGCAACTGAGTCCGATAGGAACATGAAGGTAAGCCTCCTTGAGATCCAAAGTTACCATCCAATGATCTTTGCCCAGCAGAGGTAAAAGCTGCTGCAACGTCAACATTTTGAACTTGGGAATGTCCAGATAAGTGTTGAGGATAGATAAATCCAAAATTGGTCTCCACGTGTTCCCCTTCTTTGGTACTAGGAACAGGCGAGAATAAAATCCTAGGCCCACTTCTGGCAGAGGGACCGGCTGTATGCGCCCTAGTTGGAGCAACAGAGAAACCTGCTTGTGAGCCTCTATTCTTTGTTGAGGAGGAACGTCTGGCATGCCTGTGAAAGGAGGCAAGGTATGGAAATAAAACCTGTAGCCGTGGTGAATGATATCCAATACCCATCTGTCCTGGGTAATTAAACTCCAATTTTCTTTGAAAAGTGCCAACCGTCCCCCCAAAGGTGCTGCCAGTCGAGCAGGCTCTGGCAGCTGGAAAGGTAGGTCATTGGGTCTGTTAAAGGACTGACCCCTGCCCTCACCCGAAGCCTGTGCAGGAGAACTTCCTGTTCTAGGCCTGAAAGAGCCCTGAGCTCTGCCCTTACCATGTCTAGATCTACCCCTAGACTGGGAATCATAAGAAGGATACGTCCACCCCTTAGTAGGCCAATTTCTACTAAACTTTGGAGGCTGGACATGCAAAAAATCTTTAACAGTCTGCATAGACTTAGCCTTGTCTTCCATTTTCTTTAAAACTGTCTCAACAGGAGGACCAAACAACACGTCAAATTGTAAAGGAGCATCTAAAATCCTTGTTGTAACATGTTCAGACAAATTCTGATCCCTCAGCCAGGCGTGCAAGAACTGACCCAGTGGCAGCCACCCTAGATGAGGCCTGTACAGCATCAAAACCACATCGCAAAGAATGCTTACCCACCTGTTCAGAAACGTGCACTAAATCTTGCAACTCCTTACAATCAATACCTACTGCCAGAGCATCAACCTTAGATTTCAATTGTGAAAGGAGATAATTTTGGTATTTCAACATGTGAAACTGGCAATTCAGAGCCCTCATAGCAAGAGTGGAAGAAGTATAGACTTTCTTGCCCCATCTATCCAAGGCCCTAGCCTCCTTGTCTGCAGGAACCGGATTCTTAACAACAGAAGCCTTAACACCTTTAGGCCCATGGCTAACAGTTTCTGGGTCTGCCTCGGACTCTTAAAGAGCTTCAGGCACCCTGTAATACCTATCCAGCTTAACAGGAGCAGGAGGCAAAGAATCAGGATTAAGAGAAGCTTCCATAAAAACATCTTCCACTACAGTCAAAAACAGGAGGTATAGCCAAAGGCCTATGCTGGGGTAACAACAGAAATTCCCTAAGCCTTTTCTGGAATCAGAGAAGTCCTGACCTTCCCACTTAAAATGCTCCCTCATGGAATGAAGAGTTTCTGAAAAAGAAAAATCCTCAGGGGGAGTAGCAGAAGGAGTAGAATCATCCACATCAGAATCAGAATAAGGAGAGTACTCCTGCAAGTCTTCAGCCGAAGACTCTGAAACATCTGAAGCCTGCTCAAAAGCTCAGGCTCCACCCTAGGCCGCTTATGAGGTGGCGGCATAGAACCCCTAATCAAATCTTCTGCCATTTTAAGCATATGCTTCTTGGGCACAGCACCTGAAGAGCTAGGGGTAACACTAACTGAAGCTAAACCTGGCTTGCCCAAGCCTTTGCGACAGAAGGACAGGGCCTACCCACCTTAGGAAGGGAGGGAGTAGTAACATGAGAAGCCCTCAGCCTGACTAGTCTCTTGAGAGGCCACATCTTGTAATAACAAGGGCTCCCCTGTGAACACAAAGAAACCTCTGGTGGAGCCACCTCCACCGACACCTCTAAAGAACCGGCGTCTGGTACAGATGGTTCCTCAAGCCTAGGCTCAACTGCCTTGTC
Source organism: Protopterus annectens (assembly GCF_019279795.1). Taxonomy (NCBI): domain Eukaryota; kingdom Metazoa; phylum Chordata; order Ceratodontiformes; family Protopteridae; genus Protopterus; species Protopterus annectens. The sequence goes on along the minus strand of NC_056736.1, from coordinate 110,218,962 downwards.
CTTGCGTTTCTTTGAAGAAGCAGCATCCGACGGCATTTTATAGTTACACCGCTTCCCAAAGACTAACCTCGCACAATCCAACCGCCTCTTTATAGTGCGTTTATTAAATCTAGCACAAGAGCAACAGCCAACAACGTCGTGCTCAGGCCCTAAGCAAGGAATACACAAAGTATGATAATCTTTATGCGGTATCTGTTTCCCACAAGAAATGCAATTATTAACTTTTTCTGACATCCGGTAAATGACTGAGGCAAGAAAAGCTAAAATATTCTAACTTTGAACCCGGTCTGAAACTTCTAAATTGAAAAATCTCAGAACGCCAACCGGCACTTGCAATACTGCTTCTGCATCGGACCATGCGGCAAAAAAGACTGGGGATATGCAGCCTTATACTTTGATATTCGGGCCGACCGAGGACAGCGGACTACCCAATTGTTAGGACTGCAGCAATGTGAGATGAAGAACATCTGCACTCCCTGGAAGCACTCCTTACCTTGGAAGATGCTGATGTCTGTACAGTTAGTGAGACATGGTTCAAGGCCGCAGAGAGCCCCCCCGGACATGCATGGCTACAATGCCTTCCACACATTCTTCATTAAAGCCAAATAGATATCTCAAGACTTGTTAAACAGTATGACTCCCTTGAGCTACTCCTTGTCCAACTAACTATAGGTTAAAACACCCTACCACATCATTACTAACTACAGGTCCCCCACCATGAACCATAAGAAGCACACCACCTATGTGGACTTACTAGAGTTACTCACTATATAGTGAAACACTTTGGTCATGGGAGATTTCAACTGTCCTTCCATTGATTGGGTGACGTACATGAACATAAACATGCTAACCTTGAGGTTCTTGGATTTTGTCAATACAAATGCCCTGAAACAGCTTGTCTGCACCCCCACAAGGGTCTCAAATTTCCTAGACTTAGTACTCACCAGCATGGGGGGGGGTCACTGCACTACCCCCTGTGCATTGCCCTCCTTGCTAAGGTCAGACCATAAATCTGTGTTGTTTGAGGTAATGATCAGATCTGACACTCCCACAAGAACAAAGAACCTGAAAAATTTCTCCAAAGCAAACTGCAGGCTACTAGGCAATGGCATAAAAAGTTTCACCTTCCCCCCCGCTAACACAGCCAACAATGACTCCAGTGCAGAGGAGTAAAGAAATGCCCTATATAGTCACCTAAATAACTGTATAGACTCCACTGTACCTGACTGGATAAAACCAGGTCCTCCCAAAAAAACAGGCCACCCTGGTGGACCTGAAGTATAAATAGGTTATATAACAAAAGGAAGAAACTGATGTCCAAGAACACGAGGGAACTTAGCAGCAGAAGACTACACTACACAGCTTGGACAAGCAAATCAGATATCTTGTAAAATCCTCTAAATCTAGTTACAAAGCTAAATTAGCATCCCAAGCTAAGGATAATCATAAGGCATTCTTTAGCTACGTCCAAAATCTAAAAGGGAATGACCAACTAAGTGCCGAACTTATAGTGGATGGTACCTCTCATACTGAAGCTGAGGAAGTTGCCAACCTGCTAACTAAAAGATTTGATGCAAACCTCACCCCTTGTCACCACCAGCCATACCCCAAAGCATACCTGACACCAGTCCTCTACCTAGTATCTCAGGTCATATCAGTGCTCTCCAAGGCCAAAAACACAGCCTCTATGGGACTAGGTAACATCCCAGGTTTCTTACTAAACAATCTAAATCCAGACCTAGTGGAACCACTTGGCACTGTCTTTAACCTCAGCCTGAGCTCTGGCTTTGTTCCAGCAGAGTGGAGAACAGTAACAGTAATCCCCTTACACAAAGTGAGTCCATCAACCGATCCTGGAAACTATAGACCCATAAGCCTAATCAGCATTATCTGCAAGACCATGGAAAGAATCATCATGGATCTGCCACATAATGGACGCACTCAGGTCACTCCACAAGTACAAATATGACTCTATCATTGTCCGTGTTGGTGTGAATGACCTGAGATGTACCTCCATGGACTACATGAAAAGAGACATGGAGGAGCTCTCCGATCTTGTAGCCCAGGCAGGTATGACCCTAGCCCTGAGTAGCATCCTGCCATCACCCAGAATGATACCAAATTACAAGGACAAAATGATTGACTTCAACAATTGGCTAAGCTTCTGGTGTCATTCTAAGGGAATCCAGTATCTGTCTGCCTGGGATGACATGATCGACAGACCACAATGCTTTGCCATAGATGGCCTGCACCTGTCGCCCTTGGGATTCCGGATACTGGCAAAGGCTCTTGCCACCCCTATAGTGCCTTTTTTAGGCAAGGTTCAAATGACAAATTCACCACCGTAACAGGTACAAGCAAGCAAAATCTGAGGGTAATGCTACTCAATGCTAGAAGTCTAAACCTCAAAATGCACTCTCTCGAGGCACTCCTTAAAATGGAGAACATCGACATCTGCGCAGTGACAGAGACCTGATTCAAAGCTCCAGAGAGCACCCCTGCATTACCAGGCTATAATTCAAACCACACTTTTCGGCCACCTAACCCAGACCGAAACACTAAAGGTGGAGGCGTGTCCATATTCATTAAGGATATCCACACCTCCAAGCTAGTTGCTCAGCATAATGCATCCGAGATTATCCAAGTTCAACTAACTCTGGGCAAGACTGCAATCCAGATTGTAGCTTGCTACAGACCCCCCACCATGCCCCAGGATTCCCACTCCTCTTTTCTTGATACACTGGAAAATATTAAGGTACAACCCAACACCCTAATAATGAGTGATTTCAATGACCCCACCATTAACTGGGAAAACTACTCATGTACCAACTCTTTTGCTCAACATTTTCTGGAATTCATCAATTCCAATGCCTTGAATCACCTTACCCACACCCCTACCAGGGGCAGCAATATCCTCGACCTGGTCATCACCAACATGGGTGACCTGTGTTCCACATCAGAGGTCAATTCTTCATTGGTCAGATCCGACCACAAGCTAATCACCCTAGACATCCACATCCCACTCCCACCCCCCATTAGAAAAACAACTGTAAAAAATTTCTCCAAAGCCAACTTCTTGCTTCTGAAGACAGAAGTGGCAAACTTCACGACACCCATACAGATAGACAATAGAGGTACGACTGCTGAATCCTACACAAATGCATTTTATAAGCACTTACACGAGTGCATGGATCATGCTATCCCTAACAGAACCAAGATGCTATCCTCCAAAAAAAAGGAAGCCAATCTGGTGGTCTTCTTCTATAAACAAACTCTACAACAGAAAAAAGAAACTGTTGCAAAAAAGAGTAAAATCCCATGATTGGAGGAACTCCCTGATCAGCCTCAGTAAGAAGCTGAGATCCCTCATAAAATCCTCCAAAGCTAGTTATGAAAACAAAATTGCCACTGATTCTAAAGACAATCACAAAGCATTCTATAGCTATGTCAAGAATCTCAGTGGCAACACTCAGATCTTCTCTGAATTACAGCACAATGGCACTAAATATACAGAACCAACTGATATTGGCAACATCCTGGCAGATAGGTTCAGTGCTAACTTTACCCCCGTCTCACCCCCTAAAGGGCCCATCTCTATACCAGAAGAATGCAAAGTTCCTGTAATCATGGCTGCACAGGTAAAAACCTCACTTTCCAAAGCCAAGAACACAGCATCCATGGGACCAGACAACATCCCAGGCTGCCTTCTACATGAACTACAGAATGAACTGGCACCCCACTTAAGTACCATGACCAGTCATAGCCTCACCTCACGCTCTGTGCCAATTGAATGGCACACCACGATGGTTATCCCACTCCACAAAGGGGGAGCCATGAAAGACCCCGGGAACTACCGCCCCCATTAGCCTGACGAGCATAGTCTGCAAGGCCATGGATCGCATCATCACGAAACTCATAAACAAAGACATTGGAGATCTCCAAACTCTGGACCCCACACAGTTCAGGTTTGTAAAAGGCAGATCATGTCTCCTAAACCTGATAGACTTCTTTGAAGCAGTCACCAAAGCCATAGATGAGGGTAAGGTGGTTCACACAGCCTATCTAGATCTCGCCAAGGCATTCAACACCATGCTTACTGAACCTGGTGAACTTCTTTGAGAATGTCACCAAAGTCCTGAATGAAGGCAAAAGAGTACATACTGCCTATCTTGACTTAACCAAGGCTATTGACACAATCCCCACAAAGGTATCATTGAGAAGCTCTCCCAGCTTGGGGTTAACCCATATGTCACAAGATGGTTAGCCAACTGGTTCACTGACAAAATGCATACTCTCAAAGTTGGGGATTCCACCTCTACCAGTAGACCAGTTACCAGTGGCATACCACACGGATCTGTGTTGGACTCTCTACTGTTTGCAATGTATTTCTTGGAAGTCCAGGAGAAAGTAGATGGACTGTGGCTTACAAAGTTCACAGATGATTGCAAACTGGGTGGAAACAGTCCCCAAATGATGTTTACATATTACAAAAGGGGCTAACACAGACAAATGATTAGTGCCAAAGACCCAGACTAAAACTAAATTCAAAAAAGTGCATTAATATCCTCTTTGTCAAAGAGGAAGTCCCTGCAAATTACAATATTGACAACACCCCCCTAAGCTCAAATCCAGTGGTGAGAGATTTGGGAACACAGGTTTATAGCAATCTAAACTTCAATCACTATGTATCCACAATGGTAAGGAAAGTCTTCTACGTCTCATAAGTAAGGGCATCTCATCCAAGACTAAAGATGTTATAATTCCTCTGTACTCAACCCTCATCAGATCTGAAATAGAGTACAATGATCACTTTGGCATTTACCTCATGAAACACCTGCAACAGCTGGAGAGAATGTGGAGGTTTCTCACCAAGAAGATGCAGGGTCTCCAAAACATGACCTACATGGAAAGACTGAAAGCCCTGCCACTAGCGACATGTGCCTGGCCTATAGAGCAGTCTGTGACCCTGCCCTAATGGAAATGCTGCACATCTGCAAATCAAATGGGACAAGAGTCACTCGCTTCAGGGATCTCAACCTAGCCTGTGACATTAACCGAACATGCTGGAGAGACAGATATATCTCCTAGAGATTGTTGCTGCTCTGGAATAAACTCCCAATTCATGTGAAGCAGAGGTCCTCAATGACCCTATTCAAGTGCAACCTAGACAATTGTATGGGAAATTGTAAATTCACCCTGGGGGTGGCATTGTGTCCCTATTGGACAGGGGCATTCAGTGCTAATCATAGACTCACTCTGCAAATAACGACCATCTAAGCAAGGTCGGTTAGGGAACACAAGTATAACATGGCTAGGGTTGTAAAGGACCTAAGGCCATTAGCCTAATAACCTCCTATGAACCTATGAATATATGCTAACTGCCTCTGTCCATCAGAGACATAGGACCCAGACCGGGGGAGAATTTCCAATTACCCATCCATTGGTCTAAATTGCTCTTAAATAGAGATAGGGAGGAACTGTGCTTCACATGGATGGGAATTCTCTGAGAAACCTGTCCCTCCAATATGTTTATTTATGTTGTAAGCAAAATTTAGGCCTTTTTTTCCCAAAAACTTTATTAGTATTTTATAGATAAAAGAGACAACAAAACCACACATATAGGTAAGTGCCATCAAAAAACAAGGAAACTGCAGATGGCACATCTTATTATAGACAATCATAACAATGATAACAAACACAAAAAAACAACTATATACAAAAGTGCTAGATGCCTAATAATATAAAAATGTAGGCCTTTTAATCTAGTAGTTCTGATGCTGTTTGTTTTGTGGATGTGCAAAAGGTTCATTAAAACAGGGTCCAGGGATGCTTTGTATGGCAGGAAGAGATCACCTCTCGGAAGTGTGTATGAGACTGAGTAAAAAGACAGGGCTTTGAGACAATCAGCAGAGGAAATTGTGTTTACTCTCTGTATTCTTTTTGTAAGGAACCTTTGTGGACATTCCACTTACTGCATATGTTTAGTCAGGTACATACCAGAGGGGGCATTATACTTTATGATGGATCTGATGAGGTCTGAGTACAGTGGTATGATGATCCCTTTGGACCTAGATGCCATGCCCTTGCTTATAAGCTGAGCAACATAGTAGGATTTTCTTACTACCCAGGGCACATGTTGATTGAAGGCTAGGTTACTATTTACATGAGTTCCCAGATCCCCGACTAGTGAATTAGCTCTTAAGGGTGTTTTATTGATGACATAGCTACCCATGGTGTTAGACTTCCAGAAGGTACTATGATGCATTTCTTGGTATTGAGTTTTAAGCAATGGCCTTGGCACCAAGCATTTGTCTGTATTAGACCTTCCTGAAGGGTGTTCTTGTCTTCAAGGGATTTAATGACTGCTCCCAGTTTGCAGTCATCTGAGATCTTTGTTAGTCAGAGGCCTTTTACATTGGCTTTAACATCTGAGAAATAAATGCCAAAGAGGAGTGGGCCTAGTACAGAGCCCTGGGGACTCCACTGGTATCCGGCCTCTTTGTGAAGACAGTGTCATTCATTTTAACCTCCTGGGTTCTATCAGTGAGCCAGCTAGCTATCCAGCTTGTTATAAAGGGGTTTGTACCTAGTTCCATAATTTTGTTGACAATGCCCGAGTGGGATATTGTATCAAATGTCATAGCCAGATCTAAGCAGGCAATATGCACAGTTTTCATCCACTGCCTTAGTGACCTTTTTAAAGAAGTCCACCAGATTCAGAATGCATGACCTTCCTTTGATATAGCCAAAATGGTATGATTCCATTGTCTGAAGGTCTTCTATGTCTTTGTTGATAATTTCAATGATAATTCTTTCCATGGCTTTGCAAACAAGACTAGTCAGTCTAATGGGTTTGTAGTTTCCAGGATCTGTTCAAGGTCCTCCTTTATGAATGGGGGGGGGGGTGGCCTTCACAGTCCTCCATTCACATAGTACAACGTTTTAAGGCTATCATTAAATAATGACTACAGTGGTCCTGATAACTCACATTTTAGACCATTCGGGAGGCATCTCGGGATGTTATCTGGGCACATTGAGGTTATTTTCTTGGCTTTAGTGAGTGCAGCCAGTACATGCTCCTAGTTATAGTTGGAGGGATTATATCTGAAGGTATTTTTGGAGGAATGGTTGGGGTGAGAGAGGGGTAAAGTTTGAAATGAATTTGTTTGCTAACAGGTTCACTATATCACCAGGCTCACTGAATGTGGCATCATTACCCATCAGTTCAGCACATTGCTGTGTGCAGTCCTTGAGGTTTCTGATATAGCTGTAGAAAGCCTTATGGTTATCATTCACCAGGGAGTCTATATTAACCTAAAAGCTGGCTTTTTTTTACCTGATTAGCCCTCTTAGTTGCCTATTTAGTTTGATGATAGAGTTTTTATCTTTATGGAAATTACCCTACCCAATTTTTGCCATAATTTTGTTCCTTTTGTTGTATATCCTATCTAATTTGGGATGAGACAAGCATGGTTTGGGCTAGTCCTGTGCATACTTCTGGTAGGTATAGCAGCCTCTATGCAGCCATTGACATGGTAGTAGAGTTTCTCAGTTTGGAGGGGGTTGAATTTCACCAAACCAACACTTACTAACAAGTAATTTGTCATAATAGTTCCTAACTGTTACTGGTTTTAATGGGATTAAGGAGTTGATTTTGATTTTGAAGGAGTCAGCTTTATAGTCAGACCTTACCAGGGAGGATGACACATTGGAAGAGGGTGTAGCATTCACTCATATTTGTGAGCATGAGGTCCAGCATGTTGGAGCCTCTAGTGGGCATATTCACTATCTGGTCAAGGGAGTTTGTATTTACAAAGTCCAGGAATATATGTGCCTATAGGTATGAGGTCACATAGGATTCCCAGTTTATAAAGTGCAATTAAAGTTTCCCATGATTAGTGTGTTAGGTTAAATGGTAAGTGTATCCAGTAGGTCCAGGTATGTACTGTGAGCCTCTTGGGATAAGGATGGTGACCTATAGCTGGCTAGGATATGGTATGGGATTTTGTCTGCGGTGATCTGCATCTGAAAGAACTTTGGCACTTTATCCTGTTTGACCACCCTAGAGGTATGCTTGTTACTGATGTATATTGTGGTACCTCCATCTTTAGCCCTCATCTGTGCAGCTACTGGTCTAAAAGTGTGGAAGGCACTGAACACTTTCACTGATGGAGTACTCTCTTCTGCTTTAAACCATGTCTCGGTAACTGCACAGATGTCTATATTCTCGAGTGTGTTGAGGGCTTGGGGGAGTATAGTTTTTTTTATTTAGACATCTGACATTAAGCAATAACACCTTGAGGTTCAGTTGAGTTGATTTTGCTATGTCTGTACATTTGTCAATTTGGCATTGCTCAAAAAGGCACTACGGGGATGGATAAAGTTTGTCAGTATTCAGAAGGCTAGAGAGGAATGGTGCAGACCATCTTTTGCAAAGCAACATTGTCTGTTGGCCATGTCCTCCCAAGATGACAAATATTGGATCCCCTTAGAATTACACCAGAAAGACAGGCAGCTGTTGAAATCAGTCATTTTTTGTTCATATTGTGGCATCATCCTCAGTGGTGTAACATACTGCTCAATGCTAAGCTCATACTAGCCTGAGAGACATAATCTGAAAGCTCCATAATTTCTTTCTTCATATAGTCCAGGGAGGTATATCTCAGGTCATTTGCACCTACATGGACTATGATGAAATCATACCGATAGGTAAGGTGTAATGGTAGATCCTGGCTCCAGATAAGCAACAGTTGTCTTCTCCTTGTTAAGTTTAATTAGAGGGGCATTCGTATATCTGACAATCAAGCCCCCTATGACAAGAGCCCTGGGAAATGTAGTTTGCCTTAGGGGCTAAGTGTTTGAGGTTCTACTGAGAGTGACAATATGTGTGACATTAGGGATTGTATTTTTCTGAGGTAGACGGTTTGGAGTTGTCAGGCAATGGTTCTGGGAGGAGAAGATGGGCATAGAATGAAGGAAACACAGAGAGAAACAGAGCTGAGTAGGTATAGTGATGTAGAAAGCATGGAGTTCTCAGTTTTGATAAAATGAAAAAAGTACATGCAATATAGGAAAGGTTTAATAGAGAAATAGTACTGCTGCATGAGACTAAAGTGAGGGTGAAGGAGAAAGGAGAGAGACAGAGAGCGAGACAGGGAGGGAGGGAGTGAGAAAGAGAGGGAGGGGAAGAGGGAAGGGAGATAGAAAGAGAGTCAGGGAGGAAGCGAGAAAAAGTGGGAGGAGGAGGGGAGAGGGAGAGAGAGGGAGGGGGAAATGGGGGAGAAAAGGGAGATAGAGAGGGAGAGAGTGAGGGGAAGGGGAGGGAGAGAGACAGGGAAGGAGAAAGAGAGAGAGAGAGATGGGGAGAGAGAAAGAGAGATAGAGAGAGAAAGAAAGAGAGTGAGAGAGAATGAATAGGAAAATACTTGAATGGGGTGCCTAACCATAAATCAAATGGATGAAGGAGGAAAGTGATAATTTTGTTCAAGAAAGGATCTCAAGTAGCTGCAGGGTTTGTAAAGAACAGTAGAGAAGTAAGGTGTGTCATTTGAAAGGGAAGGACATGGGGAAGGAAGGGGGCAGACTGTATAGAATACATATGCCTCAAAATGGTGTAGGAAGTCTTCAAACAGTGGGAACAGATAAAACGAAGATATGTCTATGTAATGATATACCTGAGAGGGACAGACTACTTGTCAGAAAAGGACAGAAGCAAAAGTGAGAAAGGATTTGAGTGAGTATATGGAAAGAAGGGGTGGAGTGACATGTGGAGAGAGTTTCATGCAGAGTCAAAGAATGTGCATTTAGTAGAAATTGATTAAAGTAGGTTAGTATGTTGGACAGATGTTTAAAACAGAGAGAAATCATTCAAAGAATGATGTAGTTTGGAATTCAAGAAAGGAATCTATTAGCTCACTTGGTGATGAAGTTAACTGTAGGAGTGGATAAGCAAGCGCAAGATAGTAGAGGCTACAGATGAGCAAATTAGAAATGGGGGGAACCTGTGAGAAGAGGAGGTTAGAAGAAGTAATAGAAGAAATATTACAGAAAAAAAAAACAATTTGACAGAGAAAGTGTAGCGAGGCACTGGTGAAATGAAATTAAGGCTGGATGAGGAGAAACGCTGGTTTAAAGAACTGGAAAAGCTGTATACGGCATTATTGAGCCTACAAAAGGATATGTTATCAAGAGAAATGGATAGGAAAACCATCATGCAGAGGAAATGAAAATTAGAAGAGAGATAGGTATACCATAGAAGCATTAGAGGTGGAAATCTAGTACTGAAAAAATAGTGGTAGTTGGTGGATGAGTCATCAGGGAGATTTATCTATGAATTTTAAGACAAGGAAAAGTAAGAAAAGAGGTGGTATATCTGAAAGACTGTTAATGTTCCTATTCACAATTAAATAAACAAGAAGTGATGGAAAATGGCAATATGAACTGGTGAATGAAATGAGAGAAATATGAAATGATAAAGGAGCAGAGGAAGATGCTAAAATGAGAAAATCACCAAAGAAAAACTCAGGTGAGCAATAAGCAAAATGAAAGAATAGAAAGCAGTTAGCTCAGACGGATACCCAGAACAGATTTACAAGTGGGGTGGGGAGATATTGTGTCAGGCTTTGAGTGAAAAGACTGGCTAGCTAAGACACACAGGACTGATGTCAGATTATATGAAGATGGTCAGGATGGTGGTGATAGCAAATGGTGGGAGTGGGGGGGGGGGCAGAGCACCTATTGAAAGTTCTGGCAGAAATGCTAGGTGAGGTTCTGCTACATAACATCCAAGAGGGACAGAATGGCTTATAGAAAGTAGTCAAGTGAAGCATAGCTAGTGGAATCTGAAAGACTTTGCACAGTGGGAGGAGAAGAAGGCAGGTAGGGGAAGGATCAAACTCTTCAACCTACCAAAGATATTTGACACAGTGGGATGGAACTTCTTAGGGAAAGTAGTTAAAAAGAGATGTCTTGAGCACAGGTTTATCTCATGGATAAAAGCAGCATACAAGCAGCCTGAGTTAGAACTCATGACAAATTTTGGGTGGGGGGTTGTCAGAAATAGCAATGGAAGAAAGGAGAACCAGGCAGAGATGTCCATTGTCCCCATGAATACTCACATTAGTAACGAGGACATTAGCAGTAGATGCTGAAAGGAATGTGGTCACTTGGAAAACAATAAAGAGAAGAACTCTAAGTTTGCGATGCATGCAGATGATAGTATGTTATCATCAACCGATGCAAATGAGAGAAGGATTTTAACTATTGGGCTTATCTGAAACAGTATAAAGGCTAAAAACTTGTAAGAAAAATGAAATTGTCTGTGTTAAGAAAGAAAAGAGAAAGAAGACATGTGAGAAATGAACCAGGTGAGCTGTGAATCAGGTGAGCTATAAAACGTTTTTAGGTATGCACAATGGGGAATATAGTAGAAGATACAGTATGGGAGAACATGTTGAGTTTAAAAAATGTTCTAGAGATGCTAGAAAAGTGGGAACAGTAACATATATATTATCTGGATGCTTAAATGCAGCAGGATTGATGGTTACCCAATGACTGTACATCTGCTAGTAAAACTGCCAGTACACCTAGAGGAAGAAGAGGTAAGGAGACTCCAGAAGGAGTTGGCGGAATGATTAGCAACAGGAAAAGGGAAACATGCTTAGAATCAGATTGATGCTTATTAGGAAAAGAAAAGTGGGGGAATGCCACACCTTCCTGCACATGCTTTAATGCTAAATATCATCCAGTGATTGGAGACAAGAGGAATAGAGACACAAGGGGACCAGAAGAAGGAGACAAACACTAAATGTTGGAAAGCTTTTGGGGAAAGGAACAAAAGAACAATAAACAGATGGGGGAAATGAAGTGGGGAGAAAGTAAATAGAAGGTACTTTGGGGGAAAGGATGGATGGGGTAAAAGCACAGGGAAGAAACATGAGGAAATCTAGATACTGGTTAAAGTCTACTATTCAAGAGGAATGGAATCTAGTGAAAGAAGGGCAGGAAGATTTTTATTTATTTATTTTTTTTGGTTATCTAGAATACTAAAATAGTTGATAGAACAAACAGGATTATCTAGGAAGAGTGATGGAGTTAGCTGACACTGAAGGATGCATTGATTAAAGAACAAGCAGAAGAAAAAGGATGGTAAGGATAGAAAATGAGGTAGGAAATCTAGACTGGTACATGGGATACATGAGAAAGGTGAAGAAACAGCTATGTAAGGTAACATGTCAATATCTAAGGAAAATCCACAACAAAAAGGCTTGGAATCCAACTGTCTTATATAAAACAGGAATTTATTAACAAGCAAAGCTTTCGAGTTATAAAAACTCTTTCTCAATGCCTAAAATCAATTCATTATGTCACTTCCTAAACATACAGGTTTATATCACAAATGTTAGACTATCAAAAATGTCTTCACATTACATGATACATATCTAAAAAAATTTAAGCTATGTTAAAACATTCAAAATATATAAAAATAGTCACACATAACTACATATAAGCTTTAATACAATTACATAAATAAATATAAATACATCCGAAGAGATATATACATATATATATATATATATATATATATATATATATATATATATATATATATATATATATATATCATATATGTGTGTGTGTGTGTGTGTGTGTGTGTGTGTGTGTGTATTTAAATTAATATTAAAATTTATAATTAATATATAATTAGCATAGCCCAGGTTAAAACCAGATCATAAACATCCTTGCTTAAATTTTAAAACTGGTTTAATACTATTCATAGTATTCAATCCTGACAACAAAGACAATGCTGCTGTAAATTTTGAGAAGAATGAAGTGTTTCAGTACACTTTGCAACAGATTATCCAAACTATAACTCAACCAGTTGAACGGAACAAGCAAAGCCAGGTAAAGAGTGATTTTATAGGATCACCACGCATTCAACTTGGTCTACATATTGAAATAAGGCAGCAGTTGTGTGGACAAAGTCAGATAAGGAGAAGGAATCATGGAGGAGACACTTCGATGAATATGGGATTAACAATGCAGACTCAGATGGGACCATAACCTTCACACAGGTAGGACCATCTACAAGAAGCAAAAGGATAAAAATAAATAACTAAATTAGGGTTTACGGTTGTTAACTTATCGAAGCATTCTTTCAGTAATGCAAAACTTTCACATTTAGACAAGGGGTTAACATTTATTCCATCAACAGAGGGTAACCTTAATGATTCCTTAACAGGACTAAGACTTTTTGTTCGAAACTTAGATAGGAAACTATTATATAAGAACGACACACAAATGATTGGTCAACAACTAAAAAGAACTAGTACGTTCATTCCTGTTAACACACCTACTGTAAAGGCAATTTCTAATATGTGTGAACAGGAAATTTATAATATATATTTTGAATGAGAGGGGAAAAATTTTACAATTTAAGTCAAGGTGAAAGAAGGGCTCTGTATAATGTATGTGCTATGGATAATGTAGTAATCGAGCAAGCTGATAAAAGTGGTAAAATTGTTATAATGGATAGTGATAAGTATGTTAATTATATATATGACGTTCTATTGGATTTCACTACTTTTAAGAAAGTGGATAAAGCCTAAATTAATGGTACAATATACACAGTTAAGTCTTATTTATACGACTTAGTGATAGATGATGCAATTTCCCTTGAATTATATAATTACATGTATATTGATAATCCTATAATTCTGGTTATATATGGGTTACCTAAGATCCATAAAAATGATACCACACCACCTATGAGACCTATAGTCTCAGGCAATCAATAGATAACTACGGCAATATCACAGTATTTAGAAGTCCAGCTACATAGCCTATGGTGTCAGAGTAAGAGTTATATTAATGACACAAATGATTTTGAATGCCCTATATCATTGGTCCCAAGATAATTTATTGAATGATATCATTTTAGTTACTATGGATATTAAGTCATTATTTAATGATATCCCTGATAGATATCAGTGTGGTATACAGTCTATAACAGAATCTTTATGCACATATAGTGTTTTTTCAGTATTCTTGATTGTAACTTACAGTTAGTTTTTCCAACATAAAAACTCAAACAGGACTTACAGCATGCCAAGTAAACCACATTCTCTGTGTGGCAATCTGCATAAAACTCAAATGTATATTTTTTGTTCGTAACAGGATGTATAAAGTAATTTAAACCATTCACATTTGAACATGCTTTACAATGTCTGCAGGGAAAGGTCTCTGTTCTCATATGTACAGAGTAAACATTGTTAGCCTTCTTATTTTTTAACCCAGGTTCTATGCATAGCATATCTTTTATGTTACTATTTCACTTGAAAGTAAATCTAGGTTTCTCATCTAAAATATCTTTCAGGTGACTATCACTTCTTAGTATCTTCCAGTTTTGCTTAATAATATCACATATCCCATACAAGTTATTACTATAACGTAGCATTACCTTGGGTTTTTTGTCATATTTATCACATGACTTCAACTTATCTCCCTGCTGTTCTTTATTATCAGAAAACCGTGGCCTTGCCCTGGCTTCCCTACTGGATATTATGCTGTTCTTAGTGTTTTCTAAGTTTTCCTTTGAGTACCCCCTTTCCTTAAGATGTTGATTTAACACAGTAATTTCTTCATGAAACTCATTATTATCTGTGCACAGCCGGGAAACTCTATATCCTTGCACTTGCATAATATTATGAAAAATATGCCTGGGATGCATACTACGTGCATTCAAATAATGATTTCTCCAACATGGTTTCTTATGCAGGGTGAGCTGTTAAATGAGACTTTTTTGAGCTTTTGACTTGCTTAGATAATACTACAAGGAAACTGAAATGCCTGCAAATAGCCGGCCTTAGGCATAGACCAATTAGGCGACTGCCTAGGGTGGTGCTCTAGCAGGGGTGCTTTTACAGTATTTATTTGGTGTAGGTAGACCAGGATGGGGGCACTGGGTGGTGTGTGGGAGGCACCATGGAGCCCCTTTGCCTAGGGCACCAGTTGACCTAAGGCCGCTAGAGCTGCAATGGCAGGGGTTTCATATGGAAGCATGCTTGAAATATAAAATAGTGTCCAGGGGGTTGAGTACTGTGTATGCCAGCACAAGGAGAAGCATGTCCTGATTTACTAGCGCGCTGGCAGCAGATTTGCTTATAGAATATTATTCACCTGTTGAAGAGGAACTACATAGTGAGGTGAAAGATCTACAGAATAATCTACAAATGCACTATAACACAGACCAACATCTGTGTAAAATTACTCATGTATTGAATAATATAGCCTTGTTTGAAAATAAGCTGCAGCAAGCAAAGATGAAAAAGCTGGAAAGGGACTATCAGGACTTCATGACAGGCTGTATTTTCACATCGCCTCGTGAACAGGTTAGAACTGAGTCTAATCCAGTAGTAACAAGTAATTCACATACTAACAATGTGTTTACTGAGCCCAGTAATGTTAATGTTCAACAAAATATGAATAATGCCTCTGTGGTCACAAACATGACAGTAGAAGGTTCCATGTTTGCTATGGATCCGAATAGCAATACTTCTACTATGGCTCGGGCTGATGACATCACACAGGGAACCAAACAGCCCAGTATCAGTATGGGAGCACGACCAAAAACCTCGCTTCCTTATTCTTCATCTTCTTCTTTTTTTGCAGCAAGGAGCTGCTCCATGACTTTTCCAATTTGCCCAGTACCAGTAAGGAAGAAAACAGAAAACAGACGAGGTCACTCTGTACAGAGGGATGTGAAACGGTGGAGAGTCATGAACTGATTGTTTTTAATGACTGTAATGTATTTAATATATCTAGTGTTCAACTGACTAAAGAACAAATTAATGTTTTAGGAAAAGGATTATCATTTCTACCCAGTAGGGCATCAGTATTAAGTGAAGTTATACTGGATTGGCACATGTTTGGGTGGAATGCTATTCTGAATAACATGTTTAGGGGTAATAGCCATTATACTAATGTTATGAAACATCCAAGTACTTTTGTACCAGTAATGCACCCCACAGTTCATACTTTTTTAAAAACTTGTAAGGATGAAATAAGACTTTATCTTCACAATGCAACATGCAGGTTTAACAATGTAACTTACTTGGAAAGGCAAGCATTGCTAGATTTAATGAATGATGATAGATTGGTTATCAAACTAGCTGATAAGGGCAGGGCTGTTGCAGTTATGGATGCCACAGCATGCATACAATCTTTGGATGCCCTAACTAGTGATATTAATACTTACAGAAGTATTTCACCTTTGATGGTTAAGCAATATATATGCAATGTAGGCAAGAAGTTAAGGGCTTTAAGTATAAATGGAGTGTTAGATTATGAGTTGTATGTATTTCTAAGCATTGAACATCCAGTAATTCCTGTTTTTAAAGCACTACCAAAAATGCATAAAAATACCCTACCCCCACCGATGAGATCCATAGTCTCAGGGAGGGGATGAGTTACTGAATATTTATCTATGTGGGTAGAAGCAAAGTTGAAAAATCTGCTTGCTCATTTTCCTAGGATTTTGAAAGACACTGCACTATTTTTATCAAAATTGTATAATGCATGCCAAACTTTAGATTTGAAGAATGTATTGATGGTAACCATGGACGTCAATAGTCTGTTCACGGTCATCACAAATGAATTTGGGATAAAGGCAGTGGAAGAGGTACTGCATACAGTTAATATATATGATGAGAACACCAACACTTTAATTCTGGAAGCATTAGCACTGGTTTTAGAAAATAACATCTTTCTTAGCAATGGAACACACTATAGGCAGGTACAGGGTGTTGCCATAGGCAACTTACACCACTTGTAATCCATTAGACAGAAGGATAAACACAATGTATTATACCAGCATTTTTCTAGCTTTCCAGATCAGACTTTTGTTTTTATGGTTCTGCATGTTGCACAGATAAAAAAAAAGGGGGGGGGGTATTGTTAATGATATAGAGTATGCAGAATTAAGAAGGATCATACAGTTGGCTGCTGATAACCCACTTGGGTTAAATAGTTATGTGCCTTTAAAACCAGCCCTAAAGAAAAGGCGGGTCAAGTATAGAAAGTGACTGGTTGTTTTTAAAATTGTTTTAGTATTTAAAGACTGTCATGGTTATGTGAAGTTTGTGTAATGAAGGGTTTTTTTTAACCTGAAAGCACTTACGTTTTATAATAAAAGATTACGGCCAGTTTGGACTCTATTTCATTTGTTTTTGGATCTGTTCTAAAAACTTTTCCTGATTCTCCACTACTTCTCTGATAAATTCACCTACAACTGACTGAAACAATCTATACCAGCAGCAGCTACCTGTCACTGTCAACTCCATCTCACACCTAACCCTAATACACCCATACACACACACACACACACACACACACACACACACACACACACACACACACACACACACACACACACACACACGGATCTACTTTACATGGTCAACATTTCAGAATGTCGAAGACCATATGGCCGAGACCATATAATCGACATTCAAAATGTCGACCATGGAATAAAAAAAGAAAAACAGAACAAAAACTTACCTTCACGCTGCTAGCAGGGGGGCTATGCCCCCATGCACCCCCTGTGGGGGACTCTGCCCCCAACACCACCCGGAACTTAAATATACCAACTCTGAGATCACACTACAGTGCAGAAGATGGAAATCTTTTCATTCCGCACTGTATGGATTTGCCGGTTCCGCACGGTCGATATTTCAAACGTCGATCATATGATCTTGACCATATTTGTCTTCGACATTCTGAAATGTCGACCATGTGAAGGGGACCCACACACACACACACATGCTGCACCATTTCCTGATAACTTTCAATCCCTTTCTCATTTTTCTTTTTTGCCAGTTTAATTGGAACAAAATGATAGCTGGTATTGTCCCTCTCTCTTTCTTTTACATATTCATATTGTTGTCACATTGTATTTCTTTTTAAATCAAACAATATATTTACAATATCCTGGACTCTCAGTGTTTCATGACAGTATTTGCTGACTTTGTTATGCATAGCTGATTTAGTTTCTGTCTGTATGTGCAGCTTTATCCCTGGGCAGCAACTGAAATGGGAAGTGCCCAGTGGGATTGTTGTAAACAAATGCAATAAATTGCCAGGGAGGATCAAAAGCAAGAGCTAACAGGCTACTGGGAATATATATGAATAAATGTCAGCCGGAATCCCTGAGCAGATACATGAAGTGCTTACAGAAAGATCCTGGTAGAACGCATGTACAAAACTATCTATAAATCATTTCTTTTCAGTGAATCATGGGTAATATGTAAACTAAAAAAAACAGACACACAATGCTCAGCGACACTCTTCAGACTAAAATGTTAAGCCCTTTTGTCCCCTGTAAGTTCCGGGACCTCATCCATGTTTCTTCAATCCTTTTAAAAGCAATAGTCGAAATTACATGACCCACAACCTCCAGTCTATCACACCACCCATATTACGAGCAATAATTTTAAAATTTACTAAAAACAACTCAGAAACTGTATAAAGACATTTATTTTTGATGGGTTCATACTATTTTGTAATAAATATTTTTTCAAAATGCTGTAAATTGATACTGATCCATTTAACAGTGGCATGCTGACAACATTTGTTTTTAATTGCCTTTGAAGTTCTGTTGTTTCTAAAAACATGCTCAAAGACTACCCCAAATCCTGTCTTACCCATCCTGTGGTCCCATTTTTTTTATGATACATAAATTATCTTTAACAATAAAAGCATTTCAGAACAGTGCCTCAGTATCAGATAAGTAATTTTGCTTTCAGCTTTTAGCTGTGAGCAGTGCAGGCGTTAATACTACATGAGAACTGTGCTTTCACTGTTTGATGTTAACTAGATAATGACAGCTAGCCTACATGGCCATAAGGATGAAGTACTATCAAAACAGCAAAAAGTATTATATTTCTAATATTAATTAAAAATAAAATGCAATCCACTGCATACAGTGACACACTGGAAAAGTGAATGAGAAGATGTGCAAAGGCAAACTGGGTTTCACTTTTGTAGTGGATATTATGCTGTTTTTGTAGTAGAGTGCAGTAGTTGACTGTATTTTCAAACATGAGCATGCAGATTTGCATGTGTGTATGTATGTGCATGTGTCTATGTGTGTCTGTACGTTGAGCTACAGGTTATATTCACTTTTCACAACTTAATAAAATAAAAACAAACAATAAAATAAAAACAATCAGTAGCCTACTGTTTCCCTCTTAAAATAATCGTAAACTAAGACTTGTGGACACAAATGCATTATTCCAAATATTAGCATCTCTTACTGCATTATGACAGAATATTCTTCACTGTGATTTTGTGACTCTAGAAGTGAAGTCTGCACCCAGATACCAACCACTGAGATTGTGTAATGAGAATTTCAGAAGTAACTCTGCAAATTTTAAAAAGAATAAAACCCTGTATATTGTTTGTAGGATTTTATTGTTTTCCTTTCTTGAATCAAGTTTACATGCACATATCTATCCCTATTAGCGGTATAATTTCATTAGAATGAAGTTCTGTAGATTGCAATGTTAATGCAAGCCTGTACACTGTAAGTAAATCTGGATTTTATTTTACCATTTTTACCTTAGCAGAGATGTTTACTATCTCTGCATACTGTAGATATCGTGCGCACGCGTGTGTGTGTGTGTGTATATATATATATATATATATATATATATATATATATATATATATATATATATATATATATATATATATCTATATAAATATATTCTCTCTCTCTATATATATATATATATATATATATGTGTGTGTGTGTGTGTGTGTGTGTGTGTGTGTGTGTGTGTGTGTGTGTGTGTGTGTGTGTGTGTGTGTGTGTGTGTGTGTGTATTTATTTATTTATTTATGTTGGTTGCAACTTTTCTTCCTAGGTCTCTGCTGAAAAGGGGTTTTATTGCCCAGTCAGTTTTTTCCTGGTAATCAAATGCAATAATTACTTCATAAATTATTTCATTAATTAAGCCTGGTCTCACTGGTTGATCCTCATTTGGGGTTTACCTACAAAATCAAATTCATTCCCATTTTTATACCTTTTGTAAGTCAGACTGTATAATTATCTGGAATCTAGCAGCATGAAGGAACTGCTGATCTCCTGGACTGATAAGCAAGTCTCACAGAATTGAACCATGTGTACAAAGACATTTGCAAACGTCTTTTCTTGGGGAGTATTCAAAAAGAAGCATAATGTGGCCATGCAGCTGTAAATAGTACAACAAAGTTCAAACAACTTGGCCCAATGGGGATTAGGCATGCATGAGTGCGAGAACAGCATAGTCATACCAGGGGCAGTGCTGCATAACGAATCTTACAGCTCTGATAACAGCTGTGGCTGTGCAAGTGGACTGACAAAGCTGTGAGTGATCATGTGACAGAGGTAAGCAGCATGCAGGTGGTATGCCTCACTCTGTGCTCATTCGCATATGCAGCCTATACCTACTAAATGGACACAGCAGGTAGCCTATGCAAGGAACACACAACATTGTTGACTCTTTTTATCATTTTAATGGGAAGGGAATGGCAGCTCATCATCTCCCAGGAACCTGGGCAGGTGAGTAAAACCAACAAACATATCATCTTCCCCTTAATCGTTGCAGTTATCTGTACTCCTACAAGTGATGTTACATCTGTTTTCTTCCCATAATTTGACAAAGAAAGTTTGCCCTTGTTTAAAACTATTGATCCATATTCCTGGGTCCTATAGCTTGAAGGCAGGTGTGGTCTTATGAGCTAGGCAATTCAGAAACTTAACCACAAGCTCTACAGTGCCCCATATGGGCTTTGTTTTCTGCTATCATGAGTTGTAATACTAACCCACTAATACCATACCACAGGTATGCACATTGAGCAAACCAAATCCTCCTTTACATTGGGGAGTAAACATCTTTTTCCTCCCTATCCTAGGAATTTTACCATCCCAGATAAAGTTCCCTATTATTCTTTGGCAGATATTTGGAACCTTTGAAAAGTAATTATGAGGAAATACCTAAATATAACTCTGTATTCCTGTAGCACAGCAGAAATAAGCAAATTTGCATGAAGGTAACCATACTAGTGCGGATGATGGCAAAAACTCAACAGTTTTTGCCATAGGACATGAAACACCATTCACTGTCACTCCGCATTGGTGTGAGATGCCAACGTCTGTGCAAATGTTGAGTACAAAAAATGAACACTTTTTGATGGGCCATTTCCAGCTATGTGTGCAGTGTGTGATTGTATTTTTGACCAGATTAAATGTATGAAAAGGAGTTGATAGGATAGTGGTGAAAAAGGAGGGCAAGCTGAGGATAGGACACAGGAGAAACAATACAGGAATTTGTAGGATGGTGGTAGAAGAGCACCATAGCTATCCACTGCTTCACAACCTAAATGTAGAATGATACACATAATTTCATGACATTGGGAGTTACCACACCAGGGATGGATGACAGCAACAGAATAATGTTTATAGCTAACTGGACCAAATCAAGTGTATCAAGGTACGTTGCCAGCTATGTATGGAGTATACTTTTTTTTTTCTGGGACAGATGCCCATTTTTTTTTTGAGAGAGAGAAGAATGTTGAGGAAGTTGCTTATGAATGAGAGGGTCATGTAAGCATGGTAGTTTATGTACCAGGCACAGACAAATGTTTTAGGTCTATATGAAGTAAAGAAATGGGCCTTTAAATTACCACCAAGGTCAGTAGCTTTGCAAGGGTGGGTGAAAGGGCAACTGCCCTGGGTGCAAAGTGTTAGGGAGCACAATTGAGAGTGCCTGTAGCATGTCTTTTCTATGTCCTGAAATGCTAGTACTGAAAGGCACTTTAGTGGTTTGTGCAGCAAGCTGATATCGGCTTGCAACAATTATTTTTTTTTTTTGCTCTTCAATTGAAGAGCTGAAGGGGTGGACATGTAGGAAGTCGACTGGTACAAAAGTACCAATCCACTTTCTACAGTATGCTGAAGTCATTTTTTTTTTTTTTTGCTGGGGAGCATGGATTGGCTGTGTAGGAAGCCAATGCGCCAGTCATCTTACTGCAGTAAGTCAATGAACTTTCTCTTCACTTTAAGGCTAAAGGGTGGGGTGGTATTTGGGGGACTGGCACCAGGCTTCAGATGAGCCAGCTATAGGTCTGGGCAAGGTTGAGTCCCACCCAGGTTTAAGCAACATAATAATTTTTGCTCTCATTAGATCATATGTAAAAAAAACCTCACTGCTAGCTCCTTCATAAAGCATTAATAACTTTTCTGCTAACTCTCTTTTAAAGGTTTTAAAACAAATCTGAGGGTAAAACATCTAACCCTAGTGCTCTTCCATGAAGTAAAATGTCAGTTACTACATGGATTTCTTCTACTGGAATCAGCTTACTCAATTAATCCATCCACAACTGGAGTAGGGTTTGCAGCTGAAGCCCCTCAGAAAATTGAAGTACATCATCCCTACTGCTCCTTTGGGGGCCCTTTATCACAGAACTATATTCCCCGGCCAAGTTATTATTGATTTCCTTAGGATGTGAAAAGACGTCCTCTCCTGGTAGTCTCAGTCCAGAAATAAACAGCTCCTGTCTATGTTTTTTGCATTTTTTTTTTTTGGCCAAAAGTTGATGAGAATATAATTCCCTCCATCCCTTGGAACAATTCAGAAAGCTCCCACCTATCTGCTGTATGTTGGCAAGTGACAGTCTTAAATTTCTTTCTGAACTCCATTAATTCCTGAAACTGAACCTAATTTTGTGGAGACTCTTCCTTCAAGGTCTCCTCAAAGTCTCAAATTTGGGTACTTAAAACTTTCCCCTGCACTTTCCTAGAATTGGCTTCTACTTCATAATACTAAATTCCCTGAGATTTACAAAAGTTTTTAAAATGATTCCAAGAATCTGTGATACCCATTTCCTTTGTACCAAACCCCTTCCAAAATGTAAGAATCCATTTATAAAATGTGTTTATAAATCCTTCCTTTTATGAAGGGGGCATCTAACCTGGACTGAGTCAGGGTTAGAAGAGGGGCCTCTTGGCAGACTTTGATTTTGACCAGAGCATGATCTGACAATGTAGCCAGTTGTATCAATGTTTTGTTTAATCTCCATAAAACAGTGTGATTTATAAGTTACATATCTAACCTACTAGCTCCCCTGTAGTCAATGAATAACATGTAAACTCCTTGTTTTCCTGGTTGTGTATTCTCTATATATCATAAATCCCAAATTCCTCCATTGTTGAATATAGTAGACTTGTAGTTCTAGGATGTTTTACTACTACAGCTAGAATTCTATCCATTTCTGGATCCAAAACCACATTAAACCCCCTCTCAATAAAGCTATTGTACACCACCTTACTAAACTCCAATAATGAATCACATTCATCCTCATTGGTTCCAAAACAGTTTCCCAATACCTGTAATCCAAAACCTCTGTGAAATAACAGAATCAGCCATCTGTCCATAATGTCTTAGTATCTTCCAACACAGCAATTTATGAATTAAAACAACAATGATATTTCCTGCAACAAAGGAATTTTGAGTGAATTCCTTTGTAAAAAGTGAAAGACCACTTGTTTTCACTGGGGTAGAGATTCTTCTTAATTTGCAGCTAATACATGTTACTTCCAAAGACGTATGTACTTCCGCCCCCTTAGATTTGCAAACCAATTTCCAGCTGAGCTACTCTGAGATTCATGCAGGCAACTTGCATCACTATAAAACTTACTCTATCACAGGCTAAAATAGTTTTAACTAAAACAATAAATAATAAATTAGTTAAAACGGGTCACTAGATAACAGCAAGAAAAAGTAAAATAAGATGAAAAGAAAAAGAAAGCAAGGACATTGCCACCACTACTAATCCAGGTGAACCATATCAGTCACTTTTCCTTGACACATGAAGAAAAGTATGTTTTCTGGAATACCCCGTCATCACCATGGCCTGGGAGTGCTAAATTATATCAATGTCAAATGTATATATAAGAAAAGGAACCAAATGACTTATCAATGTATCAATTTAGTTTAGTCCAACAGGGACTGAGTTCAAGCTCTGAAAACAAATAAGAAACTCACTATGGAATGCATTTAGGTTCAATGATGACTACTGTTCTGTTACTTCAAGTGTAATTATTTGTGTGGAGCATGGGTTGGGTTGATGACACCTGAGTCACTACCTCTTTCCATCTTTGGACTTACTGCCTGACTGCTCCATGACTATGAGTTCTTCCAGATGAATCTCCAGGACAGGAAACCCTTCCTCCAAACTGTCTCCGAAAACCTCTGCAAGAATTTGAAATCTGGAGTATAAGTTTGCCACCCTCTCCACAGAATTTGCTGACAAATCAAGCATATGACCTTTTTGGATCCGTTCCTTCACCTTATACTACAGAGATTTTTAAGGGAGACTGAAAGGATCCTGGACCTCTTCTTGTTGAGTACTGTAGACATGTATTGAGAGTCTGTGGCCATCATTGACTGCTATCCCCTGACCCTTAACAAATAGTTCCACATTCTGTGGGAATGGAATGAGTAGGTAACATTTTTTTTGTCAAAAGATGGTAGCAGGAAAATGCAGTTACACCCCAAAGCTCAGCTCACAGCACTTTCTTAAATAAGTTGCCATCATCTTCCTCAGTATGTAATGTGCAGTATTGTAATCAGGATCAGCTGTTACCATACCCCCCACCATCATCAATGTAGGCCCAGGTCTCTGGCTTTCCATAAAATAGCCTCCTAATTGTTATAATGTAAATACTTAAAGACGGAGAGCCAGGAAATACTGTTATTCAGTGATCATGGAATTATTTGATGCAAGGAGTTACACTTCCTAACAGCTTCTGAAGTTATCTTTTAATTAAATCTATAGTCTGTACCCCTTCCACTTTCTCTGGTAATCCAGTCACCCTTGGATTGTTCCATCGGGCTCTGTTGTCCTTATCCTTGATTCTTTGTTCTAGAGCCTGTCACTGAATTTGCAGGTCCTGAATGTAGCTAGAGTATGTGGCTATGATAGTACACTGGTTTACAAATTCTGTCATCTAATTTAATCTGCTGGATGTCCTCAGCTCTTAACTGCATAATGGTAGAGAAGGCCTCAATAGATGCACGAATAGACCTGGGTTCTTCTAGAAAAACTGCACTATTTCCCTCCATCTTGGCTTTCAACTTAGTGTGATAAGGCAAATTGCAGCTACTAGATTGTCTCCCTCTTCAAATCTACATCCTAGCAATTCAAAAAGTTAACATGATGGCAACACAATTACTGATGACTACTCTTATTATCTGGTATTGTGATTTAAATTACTTAAATATAAATTGCACCCTTTATCAGCCAGAAGTCTAGATTAGAGCTTCTCTTCCACTTGTGTGTCTGTGTGCACCCTCAGCTCATGTCACTGTATTTATGCCTGTACTTCTCACCAGAGCAGGTGATGCCAGTGACATCACAGACTGCCCTGACAAGTTGGTGCCAGACATCCACTTTATAGTAGGGACACTCATAGTCACCAGGAGACCATACTGATAATGCTTGTTCAGCATGTATAGATTTTACACTGTCTGCTGTACCAGGTGGGAAGAGCCCAGCCAGAGTCTGTGCCTGTGGAGAACATATCCACTCACAAGGTCAATTCCAGGAGGTCCACTCACAACGTCAACTCCCGGACATAAAAAATGGTAGCTAGTGTGCTTGGCCACATATAATGGACATTACGTGATATGTGTTGATGGGCAGCAAGATAGCTTGATGCCCATTAACAGCAGTGCAATGGACATGTACAGTAGCACAATACAAACCGACATCAGTGCAGCTAGGCTTTCCAAATGCACACTTCCTATGCATCCTGTAGATAGTAAATAATCAGGATGGGTGTCAGGGCTGTACAAGGCCCATAAAAATAGCATGATCCACATGGCCAAAAATGTGATGCAGAGTAACATTAGTGCAGTCTGCCTTTACATATGTACACAGTCTATGTCACCTCCCAGTTCATATATGACCATGAAGGGGCCTGTAGTATAGACTAGGGGTGATAGCACATTCCTTAAACAGCAAGATTCAGAAATGATCCTACCAAGTCACCTCATTAGCATAACAAACATACTACAACAACATGAAAAAAAACATTTTTTGGAGTCTTTGATATGGTGAGCAATGCAGAGAATATTAATGTAATGGATATCAGTGGGTACTGTCATATAGGCAAATTGGTAGCAGACTGGACATTTAATGTACTCCAGGACTTCAGTGACCACATAAAATGCATAAAAACAGCAGACACTTTCAAAGAGCATTGGAGTATGTGGGGTAACGCTGCACAAGGCATGACAGGGGACTGACAAGCTGAGAGTTCAACAGGGGTGGGCACAGATGATAGGGCAGTGCAAGTTGCACTGCTGTTGGAGGGAGGCTTAACATAACAGGGCAAAAGGAAAAGTTAGGGCAGGTTGCAATAATATTGGTGGGCTCAACCTGACAAGGCACTGTGAACAGGAAGGACAGGCTGCATTCCTTTGTGGGGTGTACTCAACTTGGCACAGCACAGGGAACACAGTCAGGCTTACTCACTATCCTACTGTGTAGATATTATAGTCTACCATATAAGCACAGACAGCATGACATACTACAAGGGATATTGTGTGATGGGCAGCAAGCATGGCTAATATTCCCACAATCACCACACTATGCCACAGTGTCACAACAGTTGCATTATATCAATTCACATGGCTGTGGCCACAGTAAGGGTGCTGAGAACAGTATGGATGTATTTGTAGACTGGTATGAATAATTATACACACACACACACACACACACACACACACACACACACACACACTGACCAACATGCGTGACTAATAGGTACAGATATCCTGATATGGGAGCAAATGCATAGAAATTGGCTAGAGAAGTTCAGCATGTAGGAGATGGAAGTGTTACTACAGGCTCTACACACACATGGCATATATATCTTTGAGAAGGGTAAAACAGACAAGGCCCTCTAGGTGAGGTCTGGCAGTGACTGGTGCAGGCAGGACACCACTGCTGTGTGGATTTATAATAAAACAACAGTAGAAATGCATCATAGGGTAACTGATATGTTACTGCATTCCAGGACCAATACACAGGAAATTGCCAGAAACAGGCTGACCACCAGAGGTGGACTAGCAACACAGAGTCACCTAACATTGATAGAAAAGTTTCCAGTATCCCCCACCATGGGAAGTAAGAGAACTTTATACCTGGCAGTAGATGAAATGGGAGGAGCCGGGCAGATGATGACTGTCCAAGTATCTTTAGGAACGCCCCACGTGAGTAGTGGCACATGCCATTCCTGTAGTACAGTGCAAATACCCTATGATTGTTTTTCTCAGACAAACACATATTCATTTATACCACCCAGATTCATCCAGTTTACAAAAGTGAAATCTTGTGCCGCAATAAAAGTATGTTTCCATACGCTAGGTATATGACTGGCATATAGCAGTCTGTATTCCACATGGTGGTGGGAGGCACAAATATGATCTTGCATTTCTACAAGTATGTTATCTGTATGCACTGACAAGTTACACTGGGAAGGTATCAAATGCAACACGTTGGAACACACTTGATACCCCAAAAAAACACCTCCAACCATCCCACACCAAAAAAATGCCCCTCCTCCAAACAGTTTGTAAAATATCCAGTATTTATTGATTGCTTTCATCTTTAAAAAGACTTCATCAGAATGAATGATTTTTGTTTAAAACCTATATATATAACCACAACCAGGAAGAGAACATCACATCCCTTCCTGGGGCTCAAAATACAGTACAATATTTCCACATGATGACCCATGGAAACTGTCATTGCTTATCCAGATAAAACACAGTATAAACAAATAAACAAAGTGCTAGAAAAACAAAGCCATGTGTTTAAACCCTTGTTTTAAAGTCAAAGCATTATAACCATAAAAAGTATTAAAAAATACATAAACGTTTTACTAAATATTTTAACTTGATATGAACACGGCACACTTGAATCACTTCACCCAACATAGATGGACTTATAACCTTGTTGCTGTCATTTTAAGTACCAGAACCAAGGATATCTGATCAGTAAGACCTGGTGGAGCACAAGCATTTAATCGTGACTCCATATTAGTTCATAAGATTTACACGACCCTCCTCTTGAGTTAAAAAACACCAAAACTAAAGGCAAAATCAAACCAAGAATGAAAATCACTTGGCACCACAGGACCCGGAAGCACGTAAACCAAGGCTTTCAAAATAAGCAGATGAAGAAATCAAACAGCTGCTAGGTCTCCAAAAAGATCCTTTAATGTAACCAGGCAAAGTAAAAATCCACAATATCTTCCAAGCGCTTTCACTCGACCACCTGCGAGCTTTCTCAAGGCAAACAACATTGCTGGAAGTTCATTCACATTAAATACTTCCAGAATCATCACATGACTTCCTGTGAACCTTTCCCAACAGGAAAATCACCATATAAGGAAATTCTAAAATACATTCTTATTATTATTAAAAATAATTAATTATCTAAAAATAATTCATTTTCTAAAAATGTCTTGGCGACTGAATAGCATAATAAACTTAAAATTGAATACAAACTATTAAAATGTGTCATAAAACAATTCTGTAAAATGTTTTTTATAGTTTTATAATACAAATAAGTGCAATAACCCCTTTTAACCATCGGGGGTGAAATCAAAACTCCAATTTAAAACCTAGAGTTACTAACTGGCATTGTAAAACATTTCTTAATCGTGACTCTATATTAGTTCATAAGATTTACACGACCCTCCTCTTGAGTTAATATCAACCTGTTCCAGGACCAAAAATAAAAATTTATTTTGGGAACATGTAGCAGCATGCCTATAAAGGGCATAATTGTTTACCATTTTATTAACCTTGTACGTGGGTTCATATACTCTATACTTCAGGGCATGTTTGAACTTCTCCACATAATAGAAGAAACATACCTGGCAAAAAGTTAAGTATACAACTCTCTTAGTTGTACAATTAAAATATCTACTTGCTCTGAAGATTTCATCAATATTAGGACACAACAATGTGCCACGATTTGCCATATTATCCCATTGATGACACATACCACACTTGA
Organism: Protopterus annectens; assembly: GCF_019279795.1. Classification (NCBI taxonomy): domain Eukaryota; kingdom Metazoa; phylum Chordata; order Ceratodontiformes; family Protopteridae; genus Protopterus; species Protopterus annectens. The sequence continues at coordinate 110,189,835 of NC_056736.1, read as the reverse complement.
ACATCTCCTTCAAACTATGGTCATCAGTAGATATTTTCTTCTTTGTCCCTTTCCCAGAATATTCTTAACACTGTCACTAGGTGTATAAAGGGAGTTGGAAAACACTGGTAAACTGTTTAGCATTTTGGAAAATAGTTGCTAGTATTGGGTCATTATTTTCTGCAGTTTGACCATTTCACTATTGTAATTTATTCCACCTGACTCTTTTGTCTTTACTTCCTCTGATATAGAACAACCAAACTTCTGTTTGGAGAAGTGGAGTTCTTTTTGGTGTGCCATCATTGGAGGCATTTTTTGTGTTATTTGTACATTTGCACCTCTAGTTGCCAATTTGTTTTGAGGAACATACATGATCTCGGCGGGTTACTAATGGCTGACAATCACACCACGAATGTCACATTCTGATAATACAGTGACACTATCATCTATGCAAACAAAAAGGTGAATGATGAGGAATGGGATAAATCTCTGAAATCACTTACTTTCAGTGAAAGTTAACTTGTCCATTTTGGCTCCCCACTACACAGACATCATAGCCAAATGTGGCTCAGAAAGCCACAATGCTTATGAGGTGTCTGCATGCAGCATAGAAAGGGAGTTATGTAGATGGCCATTGTTGCCATGATTCCAGGACTGTTACAAACCTGAGTGTCACCCGTGACATATTTCCAGTGATGTGTAAGTCATTGGACCAGGCACAGGCAGCCAGTACATATCAGAGGTGCTGAGGTACTGAGTGTGTTGCATGGACTGTTTGTTAGCATGCAGTCACTGTAGGGACAGTGTGATGTTTTTCAAGGCATTCAAGATGACATGGTGCATAGTGACTGGTAGCAGACGTGACACAGTTGGCAACTACTGGTGCTCCCATACAAATGTTGGCAGTGAGCCACTGTGGCATTGCTACAAGATGGATGTGCAGTGTAAGGTCTTATGTCAGGCCCACACAGATTGCATTCACCATTCCACTCTCCTCAATGTTCAAGGTTGCTGCTGTATTTGGGTGTAGACACTTCCATAGTTGTTGCAAATAATCTCCCAGCTACACTATAGGCACCCCTTATGGGGGCAAGTAAATCAAGGTCCCACAGTCCTACTCCTCCATATTCTACTGTAGCCCTAACATGAGCAACACCTGATTATGCCTGATCTTGAGGTTATTTGTAGCATTCTACTGGAACATCACAATGGAGGACACAACAGGGGTCTTGTATATGCTAACAGCATAATATGTCTTTCATTGGACAGGATGACTTAATTCCTGAGAGTATGGGACCACATGGTATACCCACCTGGGTTTCAGCCCAGGCAATCTCCATTTTATCAATCGTGGATGTGATCCCTGACTCTCTCAACCATCTAGCCCTATGTGTTGTTGCTGCATCCACCACCTATGACTCATTCACCTATGCCAGTATCGCTACCCCTGTAGCTGCGCCACACCTTACCTATGCAAATTAGATGACTTTGCCCTGTCAATTCTTTTAGATGATGTGGGTATGATAATGTCTGATGCACAGGGTCACAGGTAGTATACTGTATTACACAGCCTGGGTGGGCTGCTGCATGATCAGGTTTATTTAGTTCATAGGTTCATAGGTTGGTACTAGGCTATTGGCCCTAGGGCCTATACAAGCCTAGCCATAACAATTCCCTGGCTATTTCTTCCCACAATATTTACTTCCCTGGACCCCTGTCTAGCAGGGTGACTGACATGATCCCCGGGCTGAATTTCCTATCTTCCATCCAATTGTCAAGGTTCCTTTTGAAGAGGGCCAAAGAGGCGCTCTGCTTGACATGTATGGGCAGTCTATTCCAGAGTCTTGGGAGTCTCTGCGTCAGGAACATATCCCTCCAGCATGTTTTATTCATTGGGATGACAAGGTTTAGATCCATGGAGCATGTGGCTCTGAGGGATTGTGATTTCTTTAAGTGTAGCATGTCCAACAGCTCTGGGTTTGACATGGCCTTGTATGTTAAGCAGAGATTGCCTCTGAGTAGACGATATGCCACAGAGTATAGCTGGAGTTTTTTTGACGGTCAGCATATGGCATCTGCTTTAGGCCTGTGATTCTTTTAGTGAGGTATTTCTGTGGCCTTTCCAGTTGTTGCAAATGTCTTGAGAGGTACATACCAAACGGGGTGTTGTATTCTATAATGGGTCTAATGAGGGATGAGTACAGTGGGACAATGACCTCCTTTTTTCTGGATGAAAAGCCCTTAGTGATGAGGAGTGCCACATAGATGATAGATGGATTTCCTGACTGTTATGGTGATGTGGTCGTCAAAGGTGTCCTGTGTCCCTAAGTCTCTTATCACACTTTCGGTGTTTAGTGTACTGCCACCTATGTGGTAATTCACGGGTACATGGTTTTTCCCAAAAGGGATAACTATACATTTCTTGGCATTGAGCTTGTGCCCATGGCTCTGGCACCAAACATCTGTTTCTGTAAGGCCCTTTTGTAGAATATCCACATCATTTGGGGATTCAATAATGGCTCCCAATTTGCAGTCATCTGCGAACTTTGTTAGCCAGAGTCACTTAGTGTTGGCCTGTACTTCAGAGAAGTAGATGCCAAACAAGAGCGGTCCCAGGACTGAACGCTGAGGTACTCCACTTGTCACTTGTCTGGATCTGGATTTGGAGTCAGCTACTTTTACAGTGTGGGTTCTGTCAGTAAGCCAGTTGGCAACCCATCAAGTGACGTAGGGATTAACGCCTAGCTTATTAGGTTTATCTATGATTCCAGAGTGGGGGATGGTGTGGAAGGCCTTGGCGAGGTCCAGATAGGCTTTGTGGACTGCCTTACCCTCATCCACAGCTCTGGAGACTGATTAAAAGAAGTCAATCAGGTTCAGGAGACAAGATTGGCCCTTCACAAACCCAAACTTGGTGGGGTCTAGTGTTTGAAGGTTGCCAATGTCTTTTTTTATAAGTTCTATGATAATACGTTCCATGGCCTTGCAGATCAGGCTCATCAGACTGATGGTGTGGTAATTGTCAGGATCCAAGGTGGATTCCCCCTTGTGGAGTGGGATAACTGTAGCTGTATGCCACTAAGTGGGCACGAAGCCTGAGGTGAGGCTATGATTAAACATGACACTTAGGTGGGGTGCCAGTTCATTTTGTAGTTCATGTAGTACACAGCCCGGGATGTCATCTGGTCCCATGGATCTGTATTCTTAGCTTTGGAGAGTGTGGTTTTACCTGTGTGGGTGTTATTATCAGAATTTGGCAATCTTTCGGTATTGAGATTGACCCTTTAGGGGGTGAGAGAGAGGTGAAGTTGGCCTGAATCGATCTGCCAGGATATTGGCAATATGGGATCAGTATATTTAATGCCATTCTGTTGTAGCTCAGAGCAGATCTGAGCATTGCCATCTAGATTGTTGACACAGCTATAGAATGCCTTGTGGTTGTCTTTGAAATCTTTTGCAATTTTATTTTTGTAACTAGCTTTGGAGGATTTTATGAGGGATCTTAGCTTCTTACTGAGGCTGGTAAGGGAATTTTTTGCATCCTGGGATTTTCCTCTTTTCTGCAACAGTTTCTTCCTTTTGTTGTAAAGTTTGTTTATGGCAGGGGTCCTCCAGATTGGCTTTCTTTTTTTGGAGGAGAGCATCTTGGTTCTATTTGGGATGGCATGATTCATGCACAAGTGGATGTGCTCATACATTACCTTAGTGTAGGATTCAGCAGTCAAACTTTCAGTTCCCATCTGCATGGGTGTCATGAAGTTTGTCACTTCTGACTTGAGTAGCATGAAGTTGGCTTTGGAGAAGTTTTTTATGGAGGTTTCCTTACTGGGGGGTGGGAGAGGATTGTATATGTCAAGGGTGATTAGCTTTTGGTCAGACCTGACCAATGAGGGGGTGATCATAGATGTGGAGCATCGATTTCCCATGTTGGTAATGACCAGGTCTAGGATATTGGAGCACCTGGTGAGACTATGGATTAGTTGATCCAGGGCATTGGAATTTATGAATTCCAAGAACTGTTGGGCAAAGGTGTTGGTACATGAGTAGTTTTCCCAGTTAATGGCAGGGTAGTTGAAATCACCCAGTATTAGGGTGCTTGGTTGTATCTTAATATTTTCCAGTTTGTTTAGAAAGGTGTAGTGAGAATCTTGGAGCATGGTGGGGGATCTGTAGCAAGCTACAATTTAAATTGCAGTCTTACCTAGTGCTAGTTACACCTGGAGAATTTCAGATGCATTGTGTTGGGCAACTAGTCTGGTGGTGTGAATATCCTTGGTGAATATGAACACTCCTCCACCTTTAGTGTTTCGGTCATGGTTTGGTGGCTGAAAAGTGTGGTAAGAGTTGTAATGTGGTATTGCAGGGGTGCTCTCTGAAGCCTTGAACCAGGTCTCAGTTACTGCATAGATATCGATGTTCGCCATTTTTAGCAGTGCCTCGAGAGAGTGCATTTTGAGGTTTAGACTTCTAGCATTGAGTAGCATTACCTTCAGATTTTGCATGCTTGTACCTGTTACGGTGGTGGTTTTGTCCTTTGAACTTTGCTTAAAAAAGGCACTATAGGGGTGGAAAGAGAATTAGCCAGTAACCTGAATCCCAGGAGCAACAGGTACAGATCATCTATGGCAAAGCATCATGGTCTGTCGATTATGTCATCCCAGGCAGACAGATATTGGATCCCCTTTGAATGACACCAGAAGCTTAGCCAATTGTTGAAGTCAATCATTTTGTACTTATACTGTGGTATCATTCTGGGTGAAGGCAGGATGCTACTCAGGGCTAGGGTCATACCTGCCTGGGCCACATGATCCGACAGCTCTTCCATGTCTCTTTTCATGTAGTCCATGGAGGGACGTCTCAAGTCATTCACTCCAACATGGACAATGACAGAGTCATATTTGTACTTGTTGTGGAGTGACTTGAGTGCATGTGATATGTGGCGGATCCTGGCACCCAACAGGCAGCTGACTGTAATTTTCTCCTTGTTCAGCCTGGTGAGTGGGACATCAGTGTGCCTGACTATAGAGTCACCAATGAGTAAATTGTTGGGTACATTGTCTTGCCTTAGGGGCTGTTGTTGGGTGGCACACTAGTGTTGTTAGCTATGTGACACTTTGGTTGTGATTGGTGTTTGTTTGCATTTCAGCTTTGGAGGTCCTTGTTGCTTGGGCAGGTTACTGTTAAGGGCCTCCACATATGAGGGTTTAGTGTTGCTATGTGAGGATGTTGGTGGTGTGGGTGTAGAAGGGCTATGTGTTGATTGAGGTGTAGTGCGGGTGTTAACCTTCTCCTCTTGACTGTCTAGCACAATCTCGGGTGGAGAGATCTTTGCTTTCAGTTTGGCTATGTAAGTGCATCTCTTGCAGGTTATAGTGTTGGGTGGTAGGAGGTGAGGGTTGTCTGTGTACATGAGGCAATTGCTGCATTGCACCAGTATGCCCAGATTCACCAGGTGGAAAGGAGAAATCAACAGAAGCTGACCCTTGGACATGCCTGGTTTGGAGCTGTTTTCCCTTACCTTAGCAAGGTACTTTGCAATTATAGGCTTAGTGCCTATGATTCATTTCTCCTTATTAACAAGGAGAGTTGAATGCTTGTATCAGTTTAAGGCTTTGTAGTGTTTTCCAGCAGGTTTTAGAGCAAGTGCTAGTCACAAGGATGCTTAAGGGTAAGATGAAAACATTGGTTTATCCTAAACACTATTTAGTGTTTGTCTTGTCATAACTGACAGTTGTAAACCACATGCCAGCTTTTTATTAGAGTTACAAATAATTCTTCCCACCATTGCCTTACATAGAATCCCACTGCAGCCAGTCCCTCCAATGACATCTCACCTGGTCCTCCTGCAGAGATAGATCATGCAGTATTATAATGACCCCATGCTGTAACTGTCATGAAGCAAGATACAGAACACAGATATCTTCCCTTAGGTCTCTGGAGCACACTGCAATATCACCAGTAGTGGACCTTCAGCAGTCTGAAGATACACTTGAAGATGTTACATGTCTGTGACATTGTAGTTTTATATGCCATCTCTTCCATGGTCTGGGGACTGTGGATAGGGGTCCTCAACCATGTTTCCAAAGTAAATCTCACATCACCTGCAACACAAATGAGTAGTCTGCTATCTACATTCATGAGATCAGATTGTGAGGATGTCTATATGTGACAATGTGTTCAGCTTCCAACTAAATGACCCAATTGAAAGTCACCCCACAAAAACAGTGGTATAGTTTGCATATGTGCCAGATGTGGAAATCACAGGAACCATTTGCATGGTGTGTAGATGCATTGTATAAAATACCCTATACACTACAATCTGTTTGATATACTGGATGTCATGTGGGGCAGTTAGAACCTTGATGCCAATATGGATGCAGTCAGTAGACCCTAGGACTTTGAGGAAATGGACTATGTCATAGAATGCTCTTATGGTGGTGGATCTCTCCTTTGCTTTCCATGAAAACCAAATATGTTCTTCCATGTGGCAAATGCTTGGAATAAATTACCACCAAGTGTTAGACAGATCTCTTTCCCCAACTCTTTCAAAGCAACACTAAAGGAAACTCTACATATGTCATGGACATGCTTATGCTATGACCCAACTTAATCTACCTCCCCTCCTATAATACTATTGCAGCAACCTTTTCTGCTGCCTCTCTCTGCCTCTGCTTAAAGTCTACTAGTAGTCAATAGTTTCTACAGCTTCTGCAGCTGTAGTCTTGGAAATTGGCTCTTGCCCTGGGCTTAACTCCTGTTTATATATTTGTTACTTTCTGTTTTACAAACTTATCTATATTTTCTGCATTCTCCTTACTATTGTATGAAACTTCATACTATATTATGTTTTCAATTTAATGACCATTTAGCATGCTGTTTCAGCATATATCTCAAACATATTGTTATTATTGTAATTTTAGTTATAACTTTGTCATGTGATTACGTTTGTTACTTGTACTTTTTGGAGATTTTTTCCTTGGGTCTCCACTGAAAAAGGGTTGCTGCCCAGTCAGGCTAACCCAGTCAACAAATGTCAACTAAATAAAATTAAAAAAATTAAAGTTCATGAAATTAGTATTGTTTCAATCTTTGATGTTAGCCAGAAGTGCTTTTTACAGCATCCACAATGTGCGCAGTAATGACTACTACAATTCATATGGAGTTACATGTGTGAGTGACATAGTTAATCATGACTGTAAATTCTTTTTTTACAAGATCCATTGCTATTACTACTGTTGGAACTGCCTGGGTATCCTCCTTCCACATTGCTTTTTTCTGACTTTTGTCTTCTTTTCATGGACTATCTGGTTTTCTCACATCTATTTTTTGAACTGCAGATAATGGATGATCCCATGTGATATAACCTTCATTTTTTATAATGCTTTGTGGCTCATGTTTCCAGTGTTTTTCAGTTACTTCAGTAGGGTTCCTATTACATGAACAAACTTTTCAAAGTTTGAATGTCATATAGTCAACACCATATGATCGAACTTTGAAAAGTTCGAAGGTTAAATGTAACAGTGCCGTATGGTGCAGAATGGGAGAATTTCCCTTTTTTGCACTGAAGTGCTATCTCGGAGTTGGTATATTTAAGTAGGGGGGATGTGGGGGATGCAGGGGGCTTGCCCCCCTGCTCGGAGTGTTAAGGTAAGTTTTATTTTTTTTTATGTTTTATTATATATTCAAAGTTTCAAACTTCGATCATATGTTGTTGAACATATGGGATTCGAAGTTTTGAAACTTCGAATGTATAATATAAACCCCTTCAGTATTATAATGTTTGCAATCCACGATGCAACAGTCTTGCCACATTATTATGGCTTTCAGTATACAATCCTTCTGCTATTAGTATATCACAACCAGCAACAAGATAAGTGACTGTTTCCAGTTCTGATTTATAAAACCTACATTTGTCTGTTTCTCTCACATGTTCAATGGACTTTGTAAACCAGCATGTACGTAGTCCAATATCTTGGACAGCCATTATTAACCTTTCGTCTCCTTAACCATTCCTGTGTTCGATCTTGATCAGCATCAGGGTGTTCCAATATTTTTCTGTACTTGCAACTATATTTATACATTTTCAACATTTCTTGCCTTCTCATCTTATCCTTCACCTTATATTCTTTCTTTTGTTTTTTTGGCACATTCAGTTGCTACCTGATTTTTATCTACTTCTGGTCTGATTTCCATTCTCACTTGACACCAATATGCTTTTTCTAATCTAAGCAGGAAAGTCATCTTAGACTTATTTTCCTCATGTTTTAAAATGTTCATTATATTAGGGTCATGTAAATTCAGTAGATATGTATGCAGTCATACAATTGCAGATTTATACATGTAATCAATTTTGAGGAAGCCCATCCCTCCTTCAGAAAAGTGAATATATAGTCTTGGTATACACTGTTTTTTAGAAATCATTTGATAAGCATGAAACATCCTTCATGTTCTCCTGTCCAGCTGATCCAACACCTTTTGGGGCCAGTCAGTCACTCTAAAACTATAAGTTAGGTCAGGAAGAGCAAATCGGTTTCTAGCTTGAACTTTGTTCCTAGATGTCAGCGCTGTTTTCAGTGTTTATTTTAGGCTTCTAAAATATTCCTTTTTAAGTTTTAATCACATTTGTTCATGTATTTATTGTTGATCCATTAATTCCCAAATATTTATACATTCCCTCTTGCTGAAGTTCTTTTATATCACATTCTTGTCCCAATCTGATGTCTTCTTGGTGCTGCAGCTTTCCTGCTTTAAAGGTTGTTTTTGCACATTTATCATATCCAAATGACATTCTTATATCATCTAAAAAAGTTTTGACCACTTTCAGTTGTGCTTTCAATTCCTCATCTGATGAACTATGCAGTTTTAAATAATCTGCAACAGAAAATTAAATGTCTTTATACTTTGTTGTTTTCTGGGAGCCAAATTGTAGCCATAACCTAATGTGTTACGTAAACAACTTACCAGGTTAAGGGCAAGATAAAAGAGCAGCACTGATAGAGAGTCACCCTGGAATATCCCCCTTTGAATTTGTATCCCTAGAATAATAATGTGTCCCTTATCATGGCTTAACTGCAAACTGCTTTGCTACGGTTTCATGGTTGCTGTAATATAATAGGGTGTATCTCAAACATTTTAAGCACTCTTTTATCCATGAATGTGTAATACTGTGACATGCTTTTTAGTAGTCTATTCATGCCATACTTATATTCTTCCCCTTTTTACAGTTCTCCATTATGACTTTATTTAACAGCAAATGATCCTTTGTTCCATATTACTTTCTTTTGTTACCATTTTCTTCTTTTGCCATGATTGAATTTTCTTCTAAATGACAATAAACTCTGTTGGCATCAAGTCCAGTGTATAGTCGTTGGAAGGCAAGTTATTGTTCTATAGTTTTAGAACAGGTTCGCTCTTAAGTAGGAGTATTGTTTTTCCTGTTGTTAGCCAGGTTGGTGCCTGTTCAGGGTTCATATATTAATAGTTCTTACTCATGGATAAATCTTCATGTTGTTCTTGTTGTGTCTTTTGGCTTTTCCCGGTTAGGGGTCGCCACAGCGGAACTCCGGTCCACTAACGATTGGCAGTAGATTTTTACGTACCGAGTTGCCAGCTCTGATGCACAACCTTCAATGAAGGTACGCCCATTCACGCATGTCTCCACACAGAAGACGCTTTAGCTGAAAATCGAACAGGACAATGTCTTAATGTGAGGCGACAATGCTACCGCAGCACCACCATCGCAGTATGGATAAATCTTCATGTAAAGATGTTAATACTTTTAGCCAGGAGTTAGGTACTGCAACTGGGCCTGGTATTTTCTAGTTAGGAGATTTTCTTAACTTTGTTTCAATCTCTCTGGCCATTACTTTATCCCATTTCATATCCTGTACATTTGAACTTCTTATTTTTCTTTTACTCCTTCTATCCATTCAGCATCTTTGTTATGTTCCACAGGATCTTCATAGATATTTCTTAAAAATGTATCTATTTCTTCTTTTTTTTGGTGGTGTTTCAATTCCCTTTGCTTTTTCCGAGTTTTCTATAAATTTTTTAGGCCATCAATAAATTGCTTATTTTGTACTTTTCCTTTATATTTATTTGCATATCTACTAAGTTTTTCTGCTTGTGCTGATATTTTCAGTTTATTTGTGATAGCACACAATAGATCCTGATCTGTTTGGATACTGCAGATTGCTTTTATCACATCTATCTTTCTGAGTATTTTAATTGATCTATTCCCTCTTCTATAAACTTCTAACAGTGACACTTCTTGTCTTAATTGCTTTATAGTTTTCTCTGTTCGGTACTTCCATGATGGCATTCGATTTCTCCCCTTCCTTTCTCTTACTGCCGTATGTTTTTGTGGTAAGACTTTATCTGTTATTAAATTAGCTGCACAGTAATATGTCTTATTTACTTCTGTTATATTGCATGAATGTCTGTGAGCAGTCCTAATAACTGTGTTCATTTGTTTTATCAAACTGCTAACTTTTTGGGGTTTTATTGACTTTCTGTAGAGTATTTCTTTCATTAATCTTAACATGTCTATCCATCTATATTAAATCAAGCAAGTCTTCTCTTAGATCATTTTCTTCTAAACTGGGGGCAAAGTCTTTGTCCTCAATGTCCTGTTGGCATTCTACAGAAAGTTCCAGGGCATCTTTCTGTGTCACATTCTCTTCAGTTTCATCCTGTGTCATCCATTGCTTTTTCATATATAAACTCACTGGCCTATCACTCCACAACATTGGCTGCATCAGAGTTGCCACAGTTTCCTGTCCAACTGAACGTGGTAGAGTTGGTGATGGTATGTAAGTCGTTAGCAAACTCTTTTGCAATGTTTAGAATGGTAACATGCAATATTATAGTTGTGTGGGAATATCCTGCTAATTCTGCAGAATTTGTTAAACTGTTTTTCTGCCATTACTTCCTGCACACATCACTTTTACTGCCTTTGATGAAACAAAAGAGAAATGGAAAGAGTGACAATGCTAAACCTAACATTGTTTAACAAGCAGTTAAGCTTTTATCATATGCAGCTGCGTATAATTCGAATAGCTAGAATTAAATCTTATTAGTTTTACAACTTCAGTGGGCACGCAACACAATTAGAGTGCTACACCCAGCTGATCCAAACTTGACTCCACAGGTAATGTTCACCTGAAATCTGAAAATTTCTTGTCAGAAGCAAAGGCAATGCACTGGTTTGTAGGTAATGTTAATGCAAACATGATTACTTCAGATTAATACCTGTCTTCTCAGTCTTGTTTTACCAATGATAGTTACATATAATAATGCAATGGGAAAAAACAATTTAATTTGTATATCCCTCCAGCATCATGGGGTGGTACCTTGTGCTCATTCAGCATTAAATTAGGTAGAACTACACTGGTGGAAACTTTTCTTACAATATCATAGTGCACTTATTGTATGACCATTTTAAAGATTCTGAAGTACTTAAAATCTGAATATTATCGCTGTGTGGATGGATGACTACTAGTCATTAGTGATTGTTGCACATACGGCAAAAAACTACCCTTCATCTAGTAGCTGATTTCTAAGTAGCTTTGCAGTTGGGGGAATTCCAATCAGACTGTCTCTTGTGTTGTATGTGTGAAGAATTAACAGGTAGTAATGTGAGCATGCACTGAAACAGAACAAAGAAACTCTGCAGCCTTTTTCAAGTTCTATTACATTTCAAATCTATATCGAACTTGCCTCATGTTACTATAGCTTTGAAATCCTTAATCTGCTAGGCAAAAGCTGAACTCCATCATCCATGGGCAGCATCAATGCATAAATGCATCTTAGCAAACACTCGCAGCAGCTGTTTCTGTTTGCCTTTTAACGTTGTGGCAGATTAACAAACATGTCACATCAGTATGACTGCCATGTTCTTTTTGATACAAGCAGTTTTTATATATTGTATTTCTGATACTGGGTATTTTCTGATAGTGCATGTGATTTTTGCTTTCTGTGTTGTAAGGGAATTGTTTTGTTTGGGCAATTAAACTTTAAGCTGTTGAAAATTAAGGTTGAGTAAAGTTTGTGTCCCACTTATCTTTGTGCCTCCTATTACGTTGTCCATGAATATGCATATTTAGTGCTAATTCTGTGTTCCATGATTTTACCTTTATTTCTATGATTTCAGGAGGATATATCTAGATGTGAAAAACACATTGTAAAATTGTATATAACAATAACAATATTTCAGATTATTTTGATAAAAATTAAGATAGACAAAGGATTTTTACAGCTGACTCACCATTACCAAACCATATAGAAGACAAGCTATAGCAAGTAAAGAGATGTTAATGCACTTATCATTCCATTGTGAGCAAATCTCTTTCATTCATACATGACATGAAACTCCTGTATTGATCAGCAACTGGACATATGAAACAGTACACTCTGTAATGTATGAAACTGATTTAGAAAAGGGTTAAACCACAGAATATAATACCGAGTTCATTTACTTAACATAACTTGTGTCATTTATATTAGTCTCTGTGTCCTGTGAATATGTAAATTCAGGTAAAGTCATTATAGCAACACTTAGGGCAGTTCTCTGTTGGAATGTGCTTTCATCCTGTCGGTAAGACATGTTTGGCTGGACATAGGCTTGTTGAATTGTATTTTTAAACCAGGTTGCACTATAAAGAAAGCAATGGCTTTCATCTCTACATGCCTTTCCATATTACAGAAAATAACGAGTTTCAGCTATAAATAATTATTTAATAAGCAAGTCTTTAATGCTATGTCCTCATTCCATTGAAATGTGTTAAGACTCTTGTCTAGTTTTTTTGAAAAAATATTTTGTGTAACACTTAGCTAGATTGACTAACTCTGTGAACATTTTTCCTCTTGATCATAGTAGAATATGTTAATTTTAAGGACTACTGTACTGTACTATTGTTTAGCAATCAAAGCTGATGAATTCCAGTGAGTGATTTGATGGATTTGACTATATTCTGAGCACTAGAATGGAATCTTATATTTTGCTAATCTTTGGATTCAAGTTTTCAAATGCCATTAGGAAATAAAAAACATCAAGTCATGATTCTAGCAAGAAACTATGTGTGTTTTCCAGAGGTACTGAGGTACCTTTTTCTTGTACCTTCAAAGTAAATCAAGCATACTGTAGCTGACCCCTGCTTTCCAAAATATCAGACACAGTGACAGAGAATCCTTTCCATTATATGCCTTGATCCATTAATCAGCTTTAAAACTCCATTGGTATTGTTGCTTTTTTCAATAGAAAAGGTTGTCCAGTGCAACATTGCTCTAACTGATTCAAGGTAATCTAACTGTCCTAAGACTTTTATTTCAGTCTACAGGCCATGCTTTATGAAGAGATAGGTGAAGGTATATACTTTGATGTAGCAAGTTCTACCATGCATGAGATTTCTATAGTCACACTACATGTGACTAACATGACTGCCAAAAAAAAAAAAGAAAGAAACCATTGTATCCACGGAAAGTACTAAACAATCAGCACAGTTTCTGCACAATTTGCTAATCAGTCCAGGCAAAGGGAAAACTGTGAAGTGCCCTGAATGCCCAACTTAATTAGAGCAAATGTTGTTATCTGCTTCTCTTGGCATCAGGAGAAGAATGTTAATAATTTGCAGCTGTTAACCAGAACAACATGGTCAGTCTGAAGAGGCATCCTTCTTACAGTTGGGCTGTGGAAAAATCCCCGTTGTAATACCGCTCTCTTGATTGAGTAGTATGCCTATTGAGCCAGTTTGTGAGTTCAGTTTTCCAATGCGAAAAACTGATGAAGTGCTGTAAAGGAGAATTCTGGCAGACTTTATAACTTGGAAAATTTTCATAGAGCTAGTACATACTTTTCATTCTTTGATGCTGGATATTAAGGACTATTCTTAGACTACTGGATTTAATAAAACCCTTTTTCATGTAAGCAATTGCAAAAATAATGAAGAGCCAGTTAACTTTAAAACATAGATAAGGCATATGGTTTCTGTAGAACAGAGCATGTGTATGTGCCTTTAAGAAGCATTTCCAAATTTAGGCATGTGCATATAAATTTTGAGCACGTACAAGCAGCATTGCCATTTTGAGAGAACAGACAGAGTGTTAACATATATGAGTGTGGTAGTCAGTCTCTTTATAGGTTTATTTAAGTTTAAGTTACAAATCCTCATTCCTGATGTTTTTCTGTGTAATAAAGCTGCTTGAACCAAATCCACAACTGCTTGTCTGTTTTATCCTGACCAGACGAGCGGCATGGTGCCAAAACCAGGATTGAGAGAGCAACTTCTTCAAGCCATGAGGTGCAGAGTTGAAGGTGAAGGCAGATTGAACTGGTTGAGTGAAACAGAGCTCAAATGATCAAAGAGGGCCAGAAACAAACTTAAGGTAACCAGAACTTGCACAAATGATTTATTTTGCAAAGAAAATGAAACAAAACATTTGTAAGGCACAAAACACATTATTAATTAAATAAAAAGCACAAAACATTATTAATTAAATGAAATGTTTGAAACCATGATATTTGATAAAACTAGCAGAAATATTCATAAGGGGCTCAGAATTACCTTCTGTTTGCATAAAGAGCATGTTTAAAGTAAAATGAGCACAAGAAAAGTATACTGAGCATGATAAGAGGTTAAAAAGGCATAATGAGTACAATAAAAGGGCAAAGTAAGCTTAAAAAGCAAGGCAACTACATGTTTTTTAGTAAAAGACTGTGTTTGGGCATAAACTACTATTTCACATTGGCTGAAGCCATTCAAAGCATAACTAGAGTTGTTTGAAGTATCTCAGAGTGTGCAAAGTGTTTGCAGAGTGTGTGCTTTATTACAGTGCAATTATTTCAAAGAGTTTGCTGTGTGCAAAGTACAATTATATTGCAAAGTGCAGTCAAAGTACAGCCATTTAGAAAAGTTTATTCTGCTATGTACATTTATTCACAGATTGCCGCCATTTCAAAGTGTTTCTTACACTGTACAGAGTTATTTTGCAAATTACAGCCATTTGGAAGAGTTTCTGTGCTGTGTACAATTTATTCACAAAGTATAGCCATTTTGAAGCCATAAAGTATAATGATTTTAAACTGCTCTTGTGATACGGACACTTATTTGGCAAAGTGCAGTTATTTCAAAGAGTCTGTTGTGCTATTGGGCATAATTACGAAAACTGGCATAAAGTTCTGGTATATGTTTATATGTGTGTATATTCATACATAATTTCAAGCACCTTCACTACTGTGTGTTGATATAACAGAGGCATTTTGCAGACCAAGTCCACTTGTGTTTGATCATAGTATAACAGAGAATTGGAGAGTATTTGAGCAGGAATACATTATTTTCATACAAGCAGCTTTTTCTGACAAATATACATGCAACAAGGGCATTCACTTTGCTTAACTTAGCTGGGTCAGAAGTCATTGAAAGAGAGCATTCATTTGTGTATGCATCAGAAGTATATGCAGGAGAGGGTGGAACCACCATATTGTTGTACCAGTTGAATCAAGGGAGGACCCTAAATGCTTGAAGCATAAATTTAGAGAAATGTGCATCCCCCAGACAAATGTTACATTCGAGTGGCACTTATTTTATACAAGAGACCAAAAGCCAGGTGAAACTTTTGCAGCTTATATTACTAACTTGAGAAATAAGGCTAAAACGTGCAGATTTGGCAGTTTGAAAGATGAGATAATAAAGGACAGGCTTGTGTGTGGTGTTAATAATGCTGCAGTAAGAAAGATTTTGCTTCTTGACAGTGATTTAACATTGAGAAAAGCCATAGAGATTTGTCAAATCCATGAGGTCACAGAAAGACTCACAAGTATGTTTGATAAGTGATAACGCATGGTTTCAACAGCCTCTTGAGCAAGTCAAGACAGCATGCAGCATGTGAAAAGCAGAAACAGGCCTATGTACATTGCATCAGCAACCCCTGTGGGTTTTCCTGGGAGATCCCATAAGTTTCTAGCAAGTTCTAAGACTAGTTCAGAAAAACGGGCATGCTCAGTGCAGTATAAGGGTGAGTCAGCAAACCCAGGTCAAGTCTTATTGTTAACTGTTGTAATTGTAGAGCCAACCAGGAGTTGAAAAGAGAGAAGTGCTTAGCATTTAGTCAGCAATGACACAAGTGTAAAAAATGGAATCATGTTCAAAAGTTTTGTAAATCGATCAAGCCTCATTTAATTATTAAGAGGGGTCACTCAGAAAAGCAAGTTGATCATATAGAGTTGCAACCCTACTTTCTATGTAGATGGTGTATCAGTGGTCAGTGAAAAGGTTAATGCAGTAGATTTACTGGCAAAGAATGAAGATCTCATCATCCTATGCATGCAGTCAAGGAGATTGTTACCCTCATGCCAAATACCACTGTTTTTTCCTTTTGGAATACATTCTGCCAGTGAAGTCTTTCAGTGTGCAATGGAGCAATTTTTGGGGGGCTATCCATGTGCAATAATAGTAGATGATTTACTAGTTGGAGGCAGTGGTGAAGCAGAGCATGACAGAAACAACAGGAAAGCTCTGGACAGAGTGTGTGAAGTAAACTTAAAGCTCAATCCTCTGAAATGTAAATTCAGACTATCAGAAGTTACTTATATAGGTCATTTATTTACCAGTACAGGCTTATGACCAGACCCTTCCAATCAAGCAGCCATTCTTGAGATGCCAGCACCAGACGATATCCAAGCCCTACAGCATTTTCTTGGTATGGTTAACTATTTGGGCAAATTCATCCCTGACTTTAGTGAGTTATCAGTTCCTTTAAGAGAGCTGACAAGCAAAAATGCTGCCTGGTCATAGTTAGAACAACACCAGACAGCATTTGATAACCTCAAACAGCAAATTGCCAATCCTCCTACATTAAGGTACTTTGATGTCCACAAACCAGTAGTTCTTTCCTGTGATGTTTCAAAGTTTGGTCTTGGTGCAGTTATTCTTCAAGAGGACAGAACTGTTGCCTATGCATCTAGAACTTTTACCCAAATTGAGATGCAGCATGGTCCGACTGAGAAGGAACTTTTGGCAATAGTGTTCACATGTTAGAAGTTCCATGATTATATTTATGGCCGAGCTATCCAAATCAGAAGTGATCATCAACCTCTAGTCACTATCTTAAAGAAGCCTATGTATTCAGTTCCAGCAAGACTACAAATAATGATGCTCAGATTACAAAAGTATAATTTCAAAATGGTCTATAGAAAAGGGAAACTTCTTTATCTGGCTGATACTGTATCCAGATTTCCCAGAAATACCATGAAACAGTTTGATGCAGAGGATTTTGACTGTTATCATGGGAGTGTGTAATTTTTCTACCACAAGACTTGATGAGTTGAGAGATCATACAAAGACTGATCCAGTTTTGCAAAAGCTCAACCACTTCATCAGTGTAGGATGGTCATCAAAGCAATACTGTGTACCGCCAGAAGTACAACCTTACTTTCCATACATAGATGAGATGCTGATGGAAGATGGTATCATTTTCAAAGGTCACAAAGTTATTGTTCCTATTTCCTTAAAACATGAATACATTAAGATTTTGCATTATGGCCACCCAGGTTCTGACTCTACCAAAAGAACGGAGCGAGGACTAGTATTTTGGCCTTCTCTATTGAAAGACATCGATAAAGTGCTTTCTTCTTGTTCAGTACATAATAGTACTAAACTGCATTTGCAAAAACAGCCACTTCAGCTAAGCCACATTCCTGGACTACCTTGGTCAACAGTAGCCACTGACATATCTGAGTGGAAAAATCCGCATTACATAGTGTTGGTAGACTCTTATTCAAATTAGTTTGAGATCAATTTGCTACCTAATGTCCAGTGCTGTTATTACTAAGATGAAATGTCATTTCTTAGTCCATGGCAGTCCACACAAAGCTATTTCTGACAACAGTACCCAGCTTACCAGTCAGTTGTTTCAGAGATTTGAAAAAAAAGTGTGACTTATCCATGTTGATAGTAGTCCTGAATACCCACAGTCAAACAGCCTTGCTGAGCATGCAGTACAAAGTGCAAAGCAATTACTAGAGAGGTAAAAGCGTGGCAATACCAATATCTTCTTGAATTTACTTAATCTCAGAAATATAGCCCATGACAATCTACTTGGCTCGCTTGCTCACAGACTTCCATCTAGGCAAACCAGAACAGCCTTGCCTATCAGTTCCAGTTTGTTGGTGCCTAATGCTAAAAGCAACAGAGCAATCAAAGCCCAACATTTTAAAAAGCATTCATCTCAGAAGTCTATTTATGAAAAAATTAGCAGATTTATCTGTCCGTTAAAAAAAGAGAGACAGTGAGGATGCAAACAGGGAAAGGCTTTGATTGAATTGGTCAAGTGAGAGGTATATGTGCCAAGTCGAGATCATACTTAGTGGAATCTGATGGCATAGAATACAGGAGAAACTGCAGATATCTTCTTCCTGTGTTAGAAATGATATTGCAGCATTGTACCAGTGATACAGACTCCTGCTCTCAGAGCAACCCAGACAATGTTCATACTGAAGAACATGTCTCAGTATCCATTTCTGTTTCTGATGATGTCCCAGTTATCCCCAAAGTTGAACATTCATTGAAGATAGTTCCCATTGCCAGATCCAATTCTGACTTTTATGTTATATGATCAGGTTGTATTTCAGGACCTAGTGTAGAATACACAGCAACCTGGACATGATTGTTTTATATGTGTCTGATTTTGTATGCTTGCATGTCAAAGAATTAGTTCTGTATAATTGCATGTCTAAAGCTCATTTCTGTATAATATGAGATAATTCTCAAAGAGAGAGGATGTAGAACAGAGCATGTGTATGTACCTTTAAGAAGTATTTACAGATGTAACCACATGCATATAAATAGTGAGCACGTCCAGGCAACAGTACCATTTTGAGAGAATGGCCAGAATGTTAACATGTATGAGAGTGGTAGTCAGGTCTATATTATATATTCGAAGTTTCAAAACCTCATATGTTCGACAACATATGAGCGAAGTTTGAAACTTCGAAAATATAATAAAAAATTTAAAATAAAAAAACTTACCTGAATGGTCTGAGCACGAGAGCAAGCCCCCCTGCACCCCCACACCCCTCTACTTACATATACCAACTCTGAGATCGCACTTCAGTGCAGAAAAGGGAAATTTTCCCATTCTGTGCCATATGAAGCCATGGCGTTTAACCTTCGAACTTTTCAAAGTTCGATCATATGGTGTCAACCATATGACATTCGAACTTTGAAAAGTTCTAATAATTAATAGGGACCCTGGCAGTCAGTCTAAGTTTATTTAAGTTATAAAGCCTCATTCCTGATGTGTTTGTGTGTAATAAAGCTGCTTGAACCGAACCCACAACTGCTTATCTGTTTTATCCTGACCAGTCGAATGAAAGTTTCCTCTTAGATTTTTTATTCCTTGTGTACTAGTATCAAGCATGTGTGCTTAATGGCTGCTCAGAGATGCAATAGTCTGAAGCATAATCTGCAATTATACCTATAGCCAGCCTTAGGCCTAGGCCAACTAGGTGGCCTCCTAGGGCACCGATCTAGCAAGGGCGCTTTTCCAGTATTTATTTGGTGTAGGTAGACCAGGATGGGGGCACCGGTTAGTGTGGTGGGGGATGCCATGGAGTCTTTTTGCCTAGGGCATCAGATGACCTAAGGCTGACTTATACCTCTTGGCAATTGGTTTCTAAATAGTGTTGTGTTTTGAAAATTGCTTCACCCCCCCCCCCTTCACCTTACTAACGTGAGCTAACCCTAAATCTGACCCTGCACTTTACCTTATTAAAAACCCTTTCAACAACATTACCACTATATAAGGCAGGCTCAGACACAGAAACATACACCAAAAACACATGCAACATGAGAGGTATCTTCTTACTTAACTGTTACTCTAATTCTAACCCAACAGTACTCACACAAACACACTCCCACCCCATGCAGCAAAACACATACCTCTGTCTATATTCTGAACTGTTGACATTTTGATCCTGCAGTTCACACTGTTGACCTTTTGAACTATCAAATTTTTTAACTGCACCAATATGCGTGTGTGTGTACAGGTATGTATACAAATACAGAGCAAAACTTGGTATCAGCGATAGGTCCAGAACTATTAAATAGTGAGTAAAAATAGTTGCTGAAACCACAAACTTTAGGTATAAACTTTAATAAATAAATCCACGAGTGTAACCCACTTTCGCCTAGCGGCCACTCGTACAATTCATTAAGGTTTATACCCAAAGTTTGTAGTTTTCTTTTGTTTATTGTTATATTTAGAAGTGTATAGTCTTATGAATTTTTATTTTTTGATGCATATAAATGCACACATGGAGTAACACATGTATATATATATATATATATATATATATATATATATATATATATATGCGTGTATACATATAAATAATATATATATGTATATATATATATATATATATATATATATATATATATATATATATATATATAGTTTCACCCTCCTGTTTAAAAACTGTGCTGACCAACTGAATCCTGTTTTTACGCAGATTTTTAATAAATCATTAGAGCTCCCTTATATTTTAAACAAGCCACAATCATTCCAGTGCTTAAAAAATCCAGTATAATAGGACTGAATGACTACCTACCTGTTGCTTTGACAATAGAGGTCATAAAGACTTTTGAGAGGCTGGTGTTAGCTCACTTGAAGGATATTACAGTTCCTTCATTGGACCCCCTTCAGTTTGGTTATCAAAAGAACCGGTGAGTGGATGATGTAGTTAATATAGGATTGCACTATATCTTGCAACATCTTGACAGCCCAGGGACATATGCAAGGATTCTTTTGTAGACTACATCTCTGTATTTAATACAATAATTCCAGAATTTCTTCACTTGAAACTTTCCCACCTTTCCATTCATGTTTCCACCTGTCAATTAATCACAAATTTTCTAACTAATGGGAAACAACAGGTGAAACTGGGAACATTTACATCTAGCTATCACATGTTCAATACAGGTACCCCCCAGGGATGTGTGCTCTCCCAACTGCTATTCTCTCTCTACACAAATGACTGCACCTCTAAGGACCCCTCAGTCAAACTTATTAAATACGTGGATGATTCAATTATGACTGGGCTCATCAGGAATGGTGATGAGTCTGCATACAGATGGGAGGTTGAGCAGCTGGCCTTTGGTGTAGTCAGAATAATCTGGAGCTGAACACTATTAGAACTGTAGAGATGACAGTGGACTTTAGGTGTGGTACTACAATATTATCCTCCCTCTTTATATTTAATAGTGCTGTGTCAGTTGTGGAATCTTCAAGTTTTTGGGATCTATAATCTCCCGAGACTTGAAGTAGGAGATTAATGTAGGGTCCATCATAAAAAAGTCACAACAGTGAATGTATTTTCTGCGACTGCTAAGGAAGTTCAACTTCCCATAGTAACTGTTGATTCAGTTCTATACAGCAATCATTGAGTCTCTTCTTAGCTCTTCCATAACAGTGTGGTTTGGATCTCTCTCTAATCATGACAAAAACAGGTTACATCGAAAATTCAGGTCTGATGAAAATGTCATTGGTGCTAGTTTGCCATCTTTATACCATGTGTAATATTCCAGTGTCATGAAAAGTGCGGGGAAAATCATCACTGACCCTTCACATCCAGGCCACCATCTTTTTAAACTATTACCATCGGCCAAGTGTTATAGATTAATACACACCAAAACAAGCAGATATAAGAACAGGTTTTTCCACAGGTCATCAAGTTCATAAATGGTTAACTCAGCTTAATAGGCTGGGGTTTTCTTTTTCCCAAGTCTCCAAGGACAATGTACTATTGGTCACATATTGTCAATACTTGTTTTTTTCAGAGTTTATTTCAGCATTTCTTGCACTGAGTTGCACTTTGCACCTTGTATGTATATGTATATTTACTTTCTTTTTGTCTTGTTCTTAATAGTTGCATGTGTGACACCCCAGCACTGGCCAATTAATATCAAAGAGCCTCAGTCCTCACCAGTGGCATCAGTGGGGTATGTACACACTTTGAGAATGACAAGTACACACACGGCAAAGTACAATTTCCCTTAAGAGCACACAGACCACAGTCAGTCTGAGGCTGGTTCCTCCCTCTTCCTCCAGATCCCTAATAAGACTCTCTGCTAGCACAGCTATAGAGTTGAGATCTTAGCTGAGTGACAAAGCCAAGACCTCCAGTACCCTCTCTGTCCAACCAGTTTGTCATGTTCCTGCCCAAGTAGCTGACACACACACACTTAGAGGTTTGATTTATATATACACACACAGCTGGGAAAGGCTAGCACAGATTTACTAGTTATGCTTCCTTCTGCACCGACCATAACATAGTTTTGCCTGCACCAGTCACTCCTTATCAGCTACTTTAAGGCCTTTAGCAAAGGGTGCCCAATTTTACTGTGTAATGCTTCTATTAATCCAAATGGTAGTTTGACCAAGAGCAAGGCTATTAGGAGTGGCCTGCACAGTGTCACCAAACAGATATGCAAGTACTACTCTAAGAGCTTAATCAGCCATAAAGATAGGTTTAAATATATTTAATAATAAGTAATAAAAGAGTAATCATCACAGTAATTTCAGAGTTCAAAATCACAGGAAATATTTAAACAACATTGCAAGACAGTCTCAAATAAATACAGAAAATATCTAAACTAATCTTTACTATATTCCAACTCTGTCTAAAAGAAGTCACTGTATCCTAGTTAACTTTCTTACAGAGACAGGCAAGACAGATGTGGTGAGTGGGTTTTCTCAGCTGATGCTGCCAGGTCAAAGACAAAATATAAAATGCACTGTTTTTCTCTCAGAGAGTTTTTAAATTAATATCTCAAATATTGATGCTGGGATACGTGCAGGGTGACATCACTTCTGTCATCTGACTATCCAAGATGAAAACCCCCATTGGTAGAAACTGTCAGCATTTAGCATTTCTGCTAAAATACATAGTTAAGGACTTCTCTTAGATTTAAGTCAAACGGTGGAAGTCATAAAATAATTTACATTCCTCCACATGTAAAGACAATACAAAAAACTTTGAGTTCTAGACATTGTGTCTGTTATTGCACTGAAACTGAGAGATAACATCTTTTGTTTACGGCCTAGCTATAAAGTAACTTAACCTCAGCCATGCTTCTGAAGCTTTGCAAGTTAATCTCCTGTGTTTCAGTCTCCCCTATTAAAATATGTCTGTAAGTAGTTACAATAGTGCAAATACATTTCTACTCAGTACTAAAATATCTCTTCAGCACACATATCTGTACAATATGACATACATTTCTAATACATTTGTAACACAAGAATATGAATTATGTTGATATTCACAAATGATGCATAACCATTTACAAAATTCCAGACAGCTCTGCAGGCAGTATCTCCCTCTTTCACACTTCTATATATATCACATTAATATTCACAAATGACATATAATTATTTACAAAATTCCAGATAGCTAGGTTGACAATATTTCCTTTTGTTACATCCCCACTGTCATCCATAAACTCAAGCTAGTTTTTCAAGTGACCCTTGAGAAACTTTGCTTGAGAGGGTGAGCCTATCTGGGTATACATTACCTCATTCCCTGTCTTGAGATTCCAGATGCCTTGAGATTGCTGACACTAGTACAGTGCTGCACTGTTCTATCATATGCCTGCAATCCTAGGCTCCACCATAGTAATTTGGGATTTGGCTAGCTAGCTCCCTGTAGCCATAGATCTCCCTCAGACTCTTCCTGCCTTGTACTGCAAATACTTAGCACCAGGGCCTTCCTATCATGGAAAGGTTTCATCATGCTAACATGGTACAGTTTGTGCCCCTGCCTCCTGCCTAGCAGTTCTATCATGTAGTTAACATCACTGACCTTCCTTACCACTTTTAAGAGTCCCTCCCAAACTGCCTGCAGCTTGTTGTGTCTGACAGGAATGAGAACCATTACCTCCTGCCCTACAACATACTCTCCATCTTGAGCATTCCTATCATACCAGATCTTTTCTGCTGCTGGGTTTCTTCCAGGTTCTCCTGGGCCAGGCCATGAGTTTCCTGAACCTTGTCCTGAGGTTTAGGACATATACCACAACAGACTCCTTGTGGGATTCACATTCACCCTCCCACTCATCTCGAATTAAATCTCAAGGTCCCCTCACCCTATGCCCATACAACAAGCAACATAAAGGGTGAAAAACCTGTGGATTTCTGGGACACCTCTCTGTAAGCAAACAGCAGATGGGGCAAATATTTGACCTACTCCTTCTTGAAATGGTCTGCAAATGCCCGTAGCATGGTCTTGAGCGCAGAGTTTAACCTCTCAACAAGAATATTAGTCTGGGGATGGTAGGAGGTGGTCTTTAGGTACTTCACCCCACAGGACTTCCACAGACAAGCCAGCAGGTCTAACATGAAATTAGCACTGCTGTAAATCAGTATTTCGTTTGGGAAACCTACTCTGCTGAAAATCTCTAACAAAGCATTTGCCACCTTTTCGCCCTCAGTGGAGGACAATGCCACTGCCTCAAGGTGTCTGGTAGCATAATCTACTACCAATAGGATATACTTATTTCCGTTGGAACTCAGGGTAATCAGAGGCCCCACAATATCCATAGCTACCCTCTGAAATGGCTTCTCAATCACAGGCAAAGGCATCAAAGGAGCTTTCACCTTGTCTCCTGCCTTGACCCCTTTTTGGCACTGCTCACAGGTCTTGCAGTACACTTTTACATCTTTGGAAATCCCTGACCAATAAAGGTTCTGCATAATATGTCTCTTTGTAAGCTTTATGCTATATGGCCTGCAAAGGGAATGTCATGTGCTATGGCTAGAAGTGGTAGACGGTAGGCTCTGGACACTACCAACTGCTGTATTCTATCACCCTCTAGCCCTCCCTCAGGGGTCCACTCTCTATACAGTAAACTTTTGTCCCAGTATACAGATTCCCCTTTTCCCTGAAAATTATGTGCCTCACTAGCTACCTCCCTCAGGCCTTGTAATGTTGGGTCTGATAGCTGAGCCTGTCTCAACTGTCTCTTCATAACCCTTCTCAGATCCCCTTCCACAGGAAGTCTGGCATCCTCTGACAGCGGTGTCTCACTGTCAGCCTGGGCCCTACTACTCACCTCTGGCCTTGCAGTCACTCTATCCAAGTTACTAACAAGCAGCTGTGGCTCACCTTCAGTCTCACTGCTACAGGGTATCTCCCTCTCTGAAGTAACCACCACAGCAGTCCTGGCTTCAAGACCCACATGCTTGTTCATGCACACAAGGTACTGCATTATCAAAATCATTCCCTATCAGGACATCCGCAGGAATATCCTCAAACACACCTACTTGCTGGCTTCCTTTTCCACCCTCCCAGTCAAGATGAACCCTGGCCAAAGATATTTGGAATGGGATCCCTGCTACAGCTCTGACTGGAGTAGACTGCCTAAGTAAGTGGTGCTCTTCTTTAACCATTGCAGGCTTCACAATGGCTAGGTCAGAGGCTGTGTCTCTCTTAGCAGTGGTGTCTTTCCCATTTACTAAGATAGGATATAACATCTTGTGGTAGTTGTGTGCCCTTGTTATATCCAAACAACTCACTGCTGGCATTCTGTCATTCCCACTTACAGGCTTTCCCACATTTTATTCCCCACCTTGCCTCCGTGGATGTCTATATGCTACATGGCCCCACTTGTTGCATTTAAAACATTTAACCCTTGGTCCTGGATGTGTACCTGGACTAATGACTTCCCCTGCTACTGGCAGACTCTGTTGGGGCAGTTTAGGCTTCTCACTATGGGTTCCCTTAGACCCATGAGCAGTACTGGGTATCCCTTTCCTCTGCAGTGATGCCCTGCTTGCTAGGTATAGGTCTCCCTTCTTCCCCAGCTCATCTGTACTATTGCATTGCTTATCTGCTAACCAGATTCTCATATCCTCAGGCAAAGTGCTAAGGACTTGTTCCCTCACCAAAAGGTCTGCCATCCCTTCAAAAGTGATGAACTGACACCCACTCATCCACTTATGAAAATAAGTGCTTAGTTCAGCAATATAGTCACACACATTTTCATCTGCCTTGCGTCTATGCACATAAAACTTTTTCCTATAAGCTTCAGGTGTTAACTTCAAACGCTCTAAAAGACAATTTTTAACTGTATTATAATTTAAGCAATCAGTATCAGACAATTTAGAAATAGCAGTTACAGCTTTACCATGAAGTACTGATTTCCACTGATTGCCTCTCTAGTTTCTTTGCATTCCACCTGGTTTACACCCCTTGTGCTATCTCCCTCCCCCAATACAAAGTCTATATTAGAATCCTGCTGAGCATGGAGCCATCTTTAAATTTCTAGTCTCCCACCAGGACACAAGTGCTCTTCAGCAATTACATTCTGCTAGCCGGTAAGCCATTAGACCTCAGGAATTTGTTTTAAAAGTGTTCAGATTTGTAAAGTAATACTTACTTTTTTCTCTTGCCTTGGTTGGCTCTGGCTCTGCCCCGCTCCGTTCGCCCTCGCTAATGCTCGGGCTCTCTCCGCTCCCCTGCCCTGCCCCCTATTCCCTCCCGCCCCCACTACCTCTACATTTATAGTAATCATAGCCATACCCACAGCTCACACTCACATCACCTCCACCAATCACAGCTCCTCAAGTCATATCACATTAAACCACACCAACTTGCTCCACACAAAATACTCCCAATCACTCTCATTCCCACTAGGCATTTTTTGCATCACCCACACTACTTCCCATCCACATATAATGCAACCCTCTAATTCCTATTCAGACCCCCCACCTAGAAACCACATAAACTTTATAACCATGACTATCACACAACTAAATCTAGTCTGTCTTCTCATAATTATTTACAACACCACAAGTTATCACTCTAGCAATATTCCTAAACTTAGTAGCACAACACTGCATTATGCACTCATACACAGACACCACACATTATAATAATATCTGCCCACACTTATTCAAGAACTACATAACGGACCAATTCAGAACTAAACACATATGCTCTCATTCCTACTCCAAAAAACACAATACTTTCTCACACTCCTCACCAAACTCCAACATCTGTATAACCATTTTAACTCCAGGCTCACCATAAGTGGGGATATCCACCCCAACCCAGGCCCAAATCCATCCTGTCCAACACAAACTGCTCCAACACAAATGTCAGAACATAACACCCCCACTTTCTTCATCCCTGGGCAAATCAACAACAGCAGCAAAACCAACCATCTTTTAATGCTAAATATTAATATTAGAAGTATCAAAATAAAATACCTGAACTCCAGGCCACAATAGCACACTACTCCCCAGACATAGTTGCTTTAACAGAAACCTGGCTAAATAAAAACATAGCTACCTCAGACGTTCTCCCTACCGGCTACAATATCATTAGACAAGACAGACCACTTTGTAAAGGGGGTGGAACTGCCTTACTCTACAAGTCCAACTTAACTGTCCATCAATTACCAAACTCCTACCCCTCCCCCAATAATTGGGACATACTTATCTCACAACTTCAACTTCACCCTAAAAAGGTCATCACCACAATTGTGATCTATATTCCACCTGGTAATACACCTGCTATCCTTGAAGACTTCTTATCCTGGTGTTCTTCCACATACTCACAAGAAACCCTTATTCTGGGGGACTTCAACCTAGATTGGTTAACCTGTATATCAGAACCACCAAGTAATCTAATAAATCTCCATGGCTACCAGCAGCTAGTCCAAATTCCAACTAGGTGTGATAAAAAATCTAAAAGGGAATCCATCCTTGACTGGGTCCTAACTAGCAACCCCACATTGTACCCTCACACAGGCAGTCTCCCAGACACCTTAAGTGACCACAACATAATATACTTTATACGTAGTAGAACAAGCATATGCAAAACCACTAACTATATATCCACTAGAAACACAAAAATTCTCCCTGAGGTCCTCAACACTTTACTGTGTAACTGTGACTGGACCCCCCTAAAAACCCTCCCACTTGACCAGGCTGTAGCATATTTCAACAAAACATTTCTACAACACCTAGACACTGTCACTCCATTGCGCAAAATCAAGGTTAGAACCTCTACAAACCCCTGGCTCAGTAAAGAAACCAAACAAATCCTCAAGTCCAGAGACACTGCCTGGCGTTACTATCAAAACAACAAAGAAACACAAAGCCTAACTAAGTACCAAGAACTGTGCAACCGTGCAAAAAAATGCATTAGGCTGGACAAAAAATCCTACTACACAACATTACAAACTAAATACCAACACAACCTGCAAAAATTTTGGAAAAATGTAAACCAGCTACTAAAATCCACCCAAAAGGCTACCCCGAAACCAACCACCCCTGACACTAAAGTTCCCATCGAAACACAATTCAACTCCCACTTTGTGAACTCAATTCTATCCTTAGTATCACAGGACAGTTCCTTCCTCACTATCCCCCCCCAACACAAATAACACTAATACAAGCTTTACCCTCAAAACAGTTTCTACCACTTCAATCAAAAGCATGCTCTCCAAACTAAAAACCTCATCAACAGCAGCCGACCTACTTCCCAGCTATTTCTTGAAACTTACAGCAGATGCTATTGCTATCCCAGTCTCCACTCTCATAAACAGATCAATTGTTGAAAACTATGTGCCCAAACTCTGGAAAATATCCTATGTTACACCCATACATAAAGGCAGGACCTCAACTGAACTTAATAACTACAGACCCATTGCTTTACTCTCCCCCCTGGCCAAAATCCTAGAAAAATGCATCCATACCCAGATGCTAAACTATCTCCTAGACTGCAACATCCTGTCACCTACTCAGCATGATTTCAGACCTGCCCATAGTACCACTACAGCTCTCCTCTGCTTCACAGACACAGTAAACCATCTCAAAAATGAAGGCCTGCAAGTGTCAACTCTTTTTTTGGATATGTCCAAAGCATTTGACACAGTCTCACACCAAATCCTGCTAAACAAACTAAACCGATATCATCTATCTAATTCCACTCTTACCTGGTTCCAAAGCTACTTAACTGACAGGTACCAAGCTGTGAAATGGGAAAATTCTCTCTCTCTCTCCTCAGCTGTCCATAACTATAGGAGTCCCACAGGGTTCTATCTTAGGACCACTACTATTCACAGTCTTCACAAATGACCTCCACACCTCCACACAGCATGCATCTATAATTCAGTATGCAGATGACACTACCTTAATCTGTGCTGCACAAAACATTCCCACCCTCCTGCAAACAACTCAACTAGCATTCTCTGACTTTGAAAACTACCTTACCAAAGCCCAACTTATCCTCAATCCAAAGAAAACTCAGCTTATGATTATAACCAGTTCTAACAAAAACACTAACAGTCAATTCACTATCTACTCCACAAATGCTACTCCAATTGCTCCAGTGGCACAGGCTAAGCTATTGGGAATAACCATAGACTCCCACCTAAAATTTGATAGTCATCTGAACTTAACTATTAAAAAAGTACATGCCAAACTGGGGTCACTCTACCGTATCAAACCATTTCTTACCAACAACACAAGATCAGCCATTGCTCGCTCCCAACTTCTATCCACCCTACTCTATGCATCTCCCATTCTGACTAATCTCAACAAAACTGAACTAAGCAAAATGGAAGCTTGCTATAACAGAATTGCCCGCTTTGCTGCAAATTGCACATATAGAACTCATCACTGTACTGCTTTGAGACAGCTCCACTGGGTTGAACTGCCCAACCTCCTAACCTACAATCAGCTCTGCCTCTGTCATTCTATCTATTACCTCCCCAATAAGTGTCCTGCCCTCAAAACCTAGTACAACATCACTCAGCCAAAAGGCCTCTTAGATCATCAAGCAAACTACTACTAGAAGTCACCAACAGCTACAATAGCTTTGGAGATGCACTATATAGTAGTTCGGTGGCTAAAAAATGGAACTCTGTCCCTACTAGCATTCAAAACACATCATCCAAAGCCTCCTTTAAAGACCTCATCAGGCAACATCTCAAGCAAAGTTGGAAGTGCCATGATTGCTCCCCAGGCTAGTGAAAGCGGATAACATATACATACTAAATCTAGAGCAATTGATAATAGTTTTCAATCTTACTCACAAACACTGGCTAATCTACAATGTATGTACTGTACCTGTGTACTATGTATGTATTCTACCTACATTCCAAAGTTCAGCTGTACACCACAAATCTATTACTTACCTTTATTTTTAAAATTAATATTTTTTTGATTGTTCTCTCCACTGTAAGTGTTTGTGCCGCATACCACTGTAAAAACATGTCTCTTGTAATTTGTGTGTATACTGATTATGTCTAAATAACTAAATGTGTCTGTAATTTTTCTTTGTGGAGCTTTTCTCCCTGGGCCTCTGCTGAAAAAGGGCCTTTTCGGCTCAGTCAGACACCCCCGGTTAACAAATGTAAAATAAAATAAATAAAATAAAGTAAGGAGGTCAGGAACTGTACCCATAACCCTTGGTCAACATTATACTGTTTACGTACCCTTTCAAACATATGAATGAAACTATCAAAATTATCCCCCTCTGTAAATTGTGGAAGAAATTTATTCACCTTTGTTGCTTCTGTTGTTTGGTTTCTCCCTTTCCCATTACCTCCATGACCCTGGCAAAGAGTCAGCATCTCCTTCTCATGTTGCCTCTGCTTCTCATTCTCTTCAGCTTCCAGACATCTCAGTCTCTCCGCTGATTCTAGTGCCATTTTTTTCTTCTTTTCTTCAGCCTCCAAATGCAGCAGTCTCTCTGCTGATTCTAGTTCTAACTGTTTGGCCTCCAGTTCAAGTCTCTTTAACTGCAGATGGATTTTTAATTCCTCTTTGGAAAGGTTTAACTGTCCATTTTCTTAGAGTTGTACATCTCCAAGGCCAGTCTGATTGTTCTCTTGGTTGCTGGTCTGTGATACAGCTGTGCCCAAAGCTGCAATAATTTCTGCTTTAGTCAGGTTAGCATGTACTAGTCCTTAGCCTGGCACATCTCAGCCAAATGGCTTCTTGTCAACTTGCCATACTCCTCTGCTGACATCCTTGCCTGCTCTTCTGACTAACTAACCTAACAACAAAAAAATAAATAAATAAAACAATTGTGATATGGAAGTCTGGATGTTCACTGTGTGGCTGATTGAGAGTATGAACACCTTCCTTACTGACCACCGTTTACAGGCTACATGAGTTCAATATCCACACCACTGAATCCTAATATGTGTATATCCCACCTCTGCTAAACAATTATGTGATTTGGATATACCACCACTGCCCACCAATTAATATGTGATGTGGATATCTCACCACTGCCACCAATTAACATGTGATGTCCCAGCACTGGCCCAGTAATATCAAGGAGCCTCAATCCTCACCACTGGCAACAGTGGGGGATGTACACATTGGAAAGATGACAAGTACAAACACAGTAAAGTGCAACTTTCCTTAAGAGCACACAGAGACCACAGTCAGTCTGAAGCTGGTTTCTCCCTCTTCCTCCAGATCCCCAATAAGACTTCACACTGGCACAACTATAGATTTGAGATCTCAGCTGAGTGACTAAGCTAGGACCTCCAACACCCTCTCTGTCCAACCAGGGCTTCATGTCCTTGCCCAAGTAGCAGACACACACACACACTTAGAGGTTTGATTTATAAATACACACACACACACACACACACACACACACACACACACACACACACACACACACACACGCACACAGCTGGGAAAGACTTATAGGTTCATAGGTAGGTACTAGGCTATCAGCCCAAGGGCCTACGTAAGCCTAGCCAACAAGGTTCCTTGGCTTACACCACCCAAGAAAGTTATTATCCTGTGCCACTGTCGAGCAGAGACACAGAAGTGATCCCCGGGGTGTATTTCCTATTTCCCATCCACTCATCAAGATTTTTCTTGAAGAGTGCTTATGAAAAACTTTGCTTGACATAGATGGGTAGCCTGTTCCATACTATGGAAAGTCTCTGGGACAGGAATCTATCCCTCCAGCATGTCCTGTTTATTGTGGTGACAAGGTTTAGGTCCCTAGAGCGTGTAGCTCGGAGGGATTGGGATTTCTTTAGGTGTAGCATGTCCAACAGCTCTGGGTTTGACATAGCTTTATATGTTAGGCAGAGATCACCTCGGAGTAGGCGATATACTACGGAATAAAGCTGGGGTTTTTTGAGACGGTCGGTGTAGGGCATTTGTTTGAGGCCAGTAATTCTCTTTGTGAGGTACTTCTGTGGCATTTCCAGCTGCTGCAGATGTCTTGTGAGGTACATTCCAAAAGGGGTGTTATACTCTATAACTGATCTAATGAGTGTCAAGTAGAGGGGAATAATGACCTCTTTTTTCCTGGATGAGAACCCTTTTATGATGAGGTGTGCCACATAGAAGGACATCCTGACTACTGTGGCAATGTGATTATCAAAGGAGAGACTACTGTCCACCTGGGTCCCAAGGTCTCTTATCACACATTCAGTATTAAGTAGATTTCTGCCTATGTGGTAGTTCATGGGTACAGAGTTTTTACCAAAGGGGATGACACTGCACTTTTTGGCATTGAGCTTGAGGCCATGGCTCTGACACCAGGCATCTGTCTCAGCGAGGCCCTTCTGTAGGATGTCCACATCATTTGGGGACTTGACTATGGCTCCTAGTTTTCAGTCATTTGCAAACTTCATTAGCCAGAGGCCTTCTGTGTTAGCCTGTACTTCAGAGAAGTAGATACCAAACAGGAGAGGTCCCAGAACGGAACCCTGTGGTACTCCACTTGTCACTGCTTTGAGATCAGATTTGGAGTCTGCAACTTTTACAGTGTGGGTTCTGTCAGTGAGTCAGTTGGCAACCCATCTTGTGATGTAGGGATTTATACCTAGTTTAGTGAGTTTAGCTATAATTCCAGAATGGCGGATGGTGTCGAAAGCCTTGGCGAGGTCAAGATAGGCTGTGTGAACCACCTTACCCTCATCTATGGCTTTGGTGACTGCCTTAAAGAAGTCAATCAGGTTCAGGAGGCATGATCTGCCTTTCACAAACCTGAACTGGGTGGGATCCAGAGTTTGGAGGTTACCAATGTCTTTGTTTATGAGTTCCATGATGATACAGTCCATGGCCTTGCAGACCAGGCTCATCAGGCTAATAGGTAGCACAGATTTACTAGCTATGCTCACTTCTGCACAGACTTTAAGGTAGTTTCACCTGCCACCAGTCACTCCTTATCAGCTACTTTAAGGCCTTTAGCAAAGGGTGTCCAGTCTTACTGTGTAATGCTACTGTTAATCCAAATGGTAGTTTGACCAGGAGCAAGGCTATTAGGAATGGCCTGAACAGTGTCACCAAACAGATATACAAGTACTACTCTAAGAGCTTAAATATGTCTCACAAATATCAGCCACTAAGATAGGTTTAAATATATCTAATAATAAATAATAAAATAAGAAGAAAATACTCAGTAAATCTTCACAGTCATTTCAGAGTTCAAAATCACAGGAAATATTTAAAACAACATTGCAGGACAGTCTTAGATAAATACAGAAAACATCTAAACTAATCTTTATTATATCCCTAACTATATCTAAAAGAAATTATTGTGTCCTAGTTAACTTACTTATAGAGCCAGGAAAGACAGATGTGGTGAGGGGGTTTTCCCAGCTGATGCTGCCAGATCAAAGACAAAATACAAAATGCACTGTCTCAAATATTGGTGCTGGGATACTTGCAGGATGACATCACTTTTGTCATCTGTCTATCCCAGGTGAAAGCCCCCATTGCTAGAAACTGACAGCATTTAGCATTTCTCTGTTAAAATACATAAATGAGGACTTCTCTTAGATCTAAGCAAATGGTGGAAGTCTTAAAATAATTTACATTCCTCCACATGTAAAGACAATACAAAAAACTTCAAGTTCTAGACATTGAGTCTGTTACTGCACTGAAACTGAGACATAACATCTTTTGTTTATGGTCCTGCTATAAAGTAACTTAACTTCAACCATTCTTCTGACGTTTTGCAAGTTAATCTCCTGTGTTTCGATCCCCCCTGTTAAAATATATATGTAAACAGTTACAATAGTGCATATACATTTCTGCTCAGTACTAAAATATCTCTTCAGCACATGTCTGTACAATATGACATATAGTTTTAATACATTTGTAACTCAAGCATATGAATCATGTTGATATTCACAAATGACACATACCCATTTTCAAAATTACAGACATTTCTGCTGGTAGTATCTCCCTCTGTCACACTTCTATATAAATCACATTAATATTCAAAAAAGACATATAATTATTTACTAAATTCTAGATAGTTAGGCTGACAATATTTCCTTTTGTGACAGCATGTATGTTGTTTGTCTTAATAGTTATATGTATGTCGTTTATGTAATTACTACTTGGAGAGTCACTGAAACCGGAGTCAAATTCCTTGCATGTCTGCATACTTGGCAAATAAATGTGATTCTGATATGTGTGTATATATATACATATATATATATATATATATATATATATATATATATATATATATATATATATATATATGGGTCTACATTACTTGATCGAAATTTCACAATCTCGAACAAGAAACATAGAAACCCACTTAAGTGAAAGTGCACTACATCGAAAGTGCACTTTTGCAAAAGCCGATTCAAAACAAACTACTTTAAACACTATTTTGCAGAGGGGCAAGCCCCCCTGCACCCCCCACACCCCCATACTTAAATATATTAACACTGAGATCACACTGCAGTTGGGAAAAGGATATATTTTCTTATCCTCACTGTAATGTGCTTTGGCAAATCAGCTTATGCGAAAGTGCACTGTCGATGTAGTGCACTTTTGCTTAAGTGGGTTCGATCTTCTGTTGTCGAAAAAGTGTGTTTTCAACAAACAGAAGTAGACCCATACATATATATATATATATATATATATATATATATATATATATATATATAAATATATATATATATATATATATATATATATCTATGGGACTACTCTAAAAGACCGAAAATCCACTTGTTCAAAAACGAATAGTGGATTCTCGGTTTCGCGAAAGTGCACTTAAGCGAAAGTGTACTTCCACGAAGAACGGTTCAATGAACCGTTAAGGAACACAGGTGCCGAAGCACACTACAGTGGAGAAAGGGAATTTACATGTTTCCCCACTGTAGTGCAATCTCAGAGTTGGTATATTTAGGTAGGGGGGTGTGAGGGGCACAGCCCCCACATGGGGGTGCAGGGGTGCTTGCCCCCCTGCAAAAACAATGTTTTACTGTTTTTTATCAGTTCGGTGAACTGATATTCCCGAAAGTGCACTTTTGCGTAAACTCGGATCTACTGTTTATATTCGAAGAAGTGAGTTTTCCAATATATACAGTAGACCCATATATATATATATATATATATATATATATATATATATAAATAGAAATAAAAATATATATGTATATATATATATATATATATATATATATATATATATATATATATATATATATATACATATATGGCAGAATTCATTAAGGTACCACAACATTTACACAGAGATATACATGTCATGATACCATTCCTCTGTTCAAGCAACTGCCATTACACTGTGATGCATGGTCATCTAACATGAAAATGTGCAGCACAGCAGACTGGCCACACCACTATGTAGAACACTAATGAGGCATTGCAGGTGGAGCGGGATATGCTAAATAGCCATGTGCAGTCTTCCTGGAACTGTGTCCCGGAAAACATTTATACGGCCAAACAATTCATGAAATCGCTTGACCACGTAGATCAGCACGGCCATTCCCACCACATCACGGCATTGAATATGGGCAAAAGGTCATGTTTAGTCATGAGTATGATGGTGGGATCCACTTTACATGAGGGATTACTTTTAAAGTGCCATAGTGGTACTGACAGCAAAACAAGGATTGGGGGATGGAGGGATACACTAGATACCATGGATTATTTTTTAAAGTGTCATAATGGCACCAGTGGTGGTAAGGGGAACAAGACTTGGGGGAACCATCAGACACCAGGGATGACTGTTTAAAGTGGTATAATTGCACCAAAAGCAGAACAAGCATCTGGGTGTGAGGGGATACATTAGAGCACCAGGGCCTAATAGATACATGCCATAATGGCACTAAAGTATTACAGGGTAGGGGTAATCACAGAAGGGGAGATAGGGTAGGGAAAGGTACAGGACTATGGTATGTGTATGAGTGTGTGTGTGTACATGTGAGTGAAACAGTGACTGGGGGGAGCACCACACTGTCTACATGAGCAGCAGGTTACTACTGTGACTTGCTCATCATGGTAGTAAATACAATTTAAGAAACATTCAAATTAGCTGATAATGAGATCTTACCTCATAGCAGCTAACATGTTTTTGAATCACATATGAGCACACTGTGGTAGAAGGGACTTTCTAACATGAGCCATACAGCTCATGCTAGACACTTTAATGGTTTCCTGGGAATATGTTCAGATATGCTAATTGTCAAGCTTACTTACAGTGAAACATAATGCATCATTGCAGGCATGTTGACAACATAGCTGATCAAAAAATATATCACCAAACTGACAGAGATCGCAAAAGGAAATAAGGAAATCAAACAGTCCTATTTTGAAATCTGTAGTAAGAATTAAAGAAAAGGGCCACTAAGTTCAGATACTGTCTGCATAGTGATACTGGTAGTGAAAGGATATTTAGTAACCCAATGTGTAGGGATGGGGTGGGGCATGTATAAGCCTAGGTTTTGCCCTGCTGCTCCACATTACTCATATGTTTACCCTAACACTATCCCTACCCTGCCCCAAACCCCAATGTTACTCATTAGATTACTAAACACCCTTTGTCCCGGTCCCCTTCAATAAACACACATCATACCGAATGACGTTTTGACAACCTTTATTAAACTTCCATAACATAGCTTTGATAACCAATATTTATTAATTACACCTGAACATAGTATAGTTGATTTTAATCACAGCATAAACATCCATGTAACGTTGATCAGGACAGAGTGATCTCACTCATCCTGACCCAGTAAACAGCGTCCATACCTCCACTCACTTACTTTACTTATGAAGCAGCTTCCAACAACTCACTTCATATACCATTTATTGAAATATACATCAAACCAAATGAGTCAGAATAGCGTGACCTTACTCATCCTGACCCAGTAAGTAGCGTCCATACCTCCACTCACTTATTTTACTTATGAAGCAGCAACTCACTTCATATACCATTTATTGAATTACACCTCCAACTAAATAAGCAGCGTCCTTACCTCCGCTTGCTTATATTTACCACTTAAAGATCCAACACCAGAGGGGAAACAGAAGAGGGCAACCTTGTCCCTCTTCACTGCCCTACCTAGACTGATATAATAGCCACAATCCCCATGAGTCCACCAAAAAAAGGAAGGAAGGGTGGGTAGCAAGTTCACGCTAAAATGTGATCCCTTACCCAGCTACATTTGCCTAAACCCCTTAAGCCCCTCCCCTTTACCTCATTTCCTCCCAATCATCACTCCTTCACAATTAACCATTTCATCCCCCCACCCTCTTAACTCCCATTAAGATATTTATCTATCCCCTTCTGAAGATGTCCCTGGACAAATTGGTTTGTTACCAAACGTCATTTGTCCCGATCCCCTTCAATAAACACAAACCGATTGACGTTTTGATGACCTTTATTAAACTTCCATAACATAGCTTTGATAGCTAATATTTATTAATTACAACTGAACATAGTATAGTTGATTTAAAATCACAGCATAAACATCAATGTAACGTTGATCAGGACAGCGTGACCTCACTCATCCTGACCCAGTAAGCAGCATCCATACCTCCACTCACTTACTTACTTATGAAGCAGCATCCAACAACTCACTTCATACATCATTTATTGAAATACACATCAAAAACCAAATGAGTCAGAACAGTGTGACCGCACTCATCCTGACCTAGTAAGCAGCATCCATACCTCCACTCACTTATTTTACCTAAGAAACAGTGTCCAACTCACTTAATATACCATTTATTGAATTACTCCTCCAACCAAATAAGCAGCGTCCTTACCTCTACTTGATTATATTTACCACTTAAAGATCCAACACCAGAGGGGGAACAGAATAGGGCAAGCCTGTCCCTCTTCTCCACCTACCAGCTTGACCAGGCTGTTCCCCCTCCTACCAAAATTTCAACAACCTAACAACCCATCAAAGGGAGAGGGATGGTTCAGCCAGATATTATTCGGTGTACACATCTTCTCTAAACCCAAATGGATCCCTATCAGCAACCCCAAAAGCCCTGTCATATGAACACCAAAAGCCACCACTTGACTAACAGTTAACCAATGATCCCTTTCCCAATACTAAAATAATAACCATATCTTCGCCTAACTTCCATATATCAACTAACTGCTCACTCTTTCAAACAACCAACATTAACCTCGTAATGAGCCCAGAGACCTTACCTACCTTCGGCAACACCAAAAACATTAAACCCAATGCCACATGAAACCACACAAGGCAATTGCCTACCAGCAGCCTAACAGCTGCCGGAAGTCCAAAGCAATCATGCTATCTCTTCCACTATCCAGCAACGAAACTCACCATGACAATGGTCAAAATCCATCCATCTTCCCTCTGATCCTACCCCAACCCTTCAAACCAATGGCCACTAGCCAAATGAATTCACTCAACCTTGCCATTCATGCAACTGAAGTAGTTGTAGCTACATCCTCCTAACCAACTGAACTGCCTTACCTTGCTCCCCAACCTGTCAAATAACTAAATCTTTCCATCAAAATGCCTCCCACCGACAACTGCAACCCACACCTAAGTACACTAATCTCACCCTAACCTATGTTTAACTTATACAAAGAGGAGCCCCAAACTTCTACAGCAAGCCTTTAACCATCATGCAACATGATACACCTCCAGAAGCAAACAACCCATTCCACAGTCACATTACCAACAGAAGTAAACCCTAATCCCTGACACCCTCTAACATAGTCAAGTTAAATTAAAATTCCAAATACTCAGCATCTCCAATTGTCCCCCCATCCTATCATCCACCAAACCACAAACTACCCTCCAAATTATGCTCCCCAAACCCAAAACCTCCTACAAAATGTGTAAACAAAATGCAAATCCCCATGAGCAACCCTATCCATCTGCCCCAAGGGCCATCCTAGTGAATTAACCTACAGGTAACCCAATGGTAAACTACACCAACTTATTAACCCCTTCTGGTATCAATGCAAATCTCCATAAACAATCCAATACCTCTACCAAGAGCTCAACATCCTTAATCCACTGCCTACCCTTAAATTCCCATTTAAAACTTTCCAATCAATGTGTCACCCCTGCATCCTATAAAAAACACTAATTTGGCCACAAACACTCGCGTACCTGCAATGCTCCCACTGACTCTACTTATCTTTAAGTCGCACTGAGGACATACAAACTGAATAACCTACCCAGTCCTACACCACCATTGCTTCACAAGCACGACCTTCCTTGTAAGAGATGAATAGCCCTACCGTCTGAACCCCACACTCCTTGGTTCAATAATTAAAATTAAAATCCTTAAGAATGCCCCCCCCCCCCACTGCATTACCCATGTAACAAATTCAGGCTGCTACAATCTCAGTGACCCAACATCCCTTTCTCACAGTATGCAAACTCACCAAATGAGCAAGTAAAATTACATCAGTACCTGTGACCTCCTTCTCTGCAGCTCCAGCAATCAAAACCCCTTTGTAGCAACCTCCATCACCTGATGAGACCACATCCTTTGGCCACTAGCTAATACGACCTCTCCACTGATCATCTGTGACTGCATTGTGTAGCACTCCATCTGCTGACACCCAACATAACATCACCATCTGCAAAGAAAGAGAAAAATTTAAGTAATCTGAAATACAAACACATTTGATGAGAACCTGCCCCCCCCATGTCCTCAGTAAATCCACTTTCCCTTGCCATGACCAGGGCCTTACTATTACTTGACCCAAAATGTTGTAAAATTGAATATCACCTCATCCAGCTGCAGTATAAAGATATAAGAACAAGTGATGTGTAATCATTTCTCACCTCTCAAACCTCCAAACATAAAAGTATGTGCAGTACCATCAAACAGGTACATATTACAGTAACTGCCTTCATGGGCCATTTTAAACCTAAACAATTCCTTCATGTGAGTGGAATCCTG
Organism: Protopterus annectens; assembly: GCF_019279795.1. Lineage (NCBI taxonomy): Eukaryota > Metazoa > Chordata > Ceratodontiformes > Protopteridae > Protopterus > Protopterus annectens. Next base: position 110,149,635 of record NC_056736.1, on the reverse strand, counting down.
CACCTTGTGCTTGTTAAGGTAAGCACTTAATCACTATGCCAGTCCCCCAACATTTGCTCAAGCAATCTGGACAGCCCCATAACTATTAGGGAGCAAAGGCCCACAATTAAGAACCTATTCAACCTGCCCGTACAAACCCAGAAGGTGAGACAACAATAGGCTGTTCCCAAGCATGAATTACCTTAAAGTTATAATCCCTGGGACTCCCAAGGCCATCACTGTTCTCCAACCTCTGCCCTCAAACCTAGCCCCAAGTAGCCTGAAACCCCAACTTAGAAGAACATGATGTCCACCCTGGTCATTCTGTGAAATCTAAAAGCATTATACATTAACACCCACATTTTAACAAATATATAAACTTAAGTAAACTGACTGAAAAGGAAAACATTGAGACAATGGCTCATAACAGGGTTGCATTAGTATGGATTTCTAAAGGGTATGCAGACTGAGACTCCAGTTCCTGCCATTAGTTCCCAACTTACATCTTACTGGTTTTCCAATAATTAGCCAGGAAACCACACTGTTATGAAAATGGACCAACATATGAAGGAAAATGCTGTATATTCCATGAACATCTGTACAGAGGTATGATATACCTATAATCATTTAACTATCTCAGTTATTTAAGCAGACATCACTCTGCAAGTGGTTGACATAACCCCAATGTAACTAAATTATTAGACTTGCTCGTCGCCAATTCTTCCCCTGGCAATTCTGATAAATATGTACACCTGAGAGGCACTCCAAGCAAAAGCAGCAACACAAATCAGAGGCATCCATGCCTCCCCTTACGAGAAGCCAACAACCAAACAAGTAAGGTATGATTCCACCGTCCAACCACCCAAATCATCCAGCTAAAAGTCACCAATGAAAGGCAAAGAAGTTATTAACAACAGAGAACCATAATCCTTTGTACTAACCCACCAGACAACATGCCGTAACTCCTGACCCAGTGATTCAAACCACAGCTGCTCAACCCAGAAAAGATATGAGCTCCAGTACTCAACTAGCTGGCCCTATGTAATGACCATTACCCTCAGCTACTGCACAACCCAATGAAACAACTGACATATTAGTTAACTCAAAACTTAGCATTTAGCTTGAAAATCAGCCGCACTCATCATTTGACTTCCACAAACTCTGCAGTTCTAAACACGAAATGAATTTATCAAATTGAGTTTCACAATAACTCAGTGTTATGATATTACAACACTTATTCCTCCATTGAATGAGCGCCTCATAATACAGTATCAGTGCTACAAAAGAAACGTGCAGCACTCATACATAAACACGCCATTTAAAAATCCTATCTGCACTACCTGACACCCTGCCTTATCCACATATTGCAGCTTCCAGGGTCCTTGGCCTGTGCAGTATTACAAGCTACTTAGATCATTCCATCTCCTTCGACTCTGAAAAATATTTATGAATCATGCTGTAACTGCACTTCTGCCTGAGTGATGTGATTTTAGCAAAGAGTTAAATACCAGACTTGGATCCTTGTTAGTTGGCTGCAATCATATTTTTGACAATATCACACAACTAAAATGAAACTGCTTAACCCAAGTGTCCTGCCCTAATGAACAGTGACCAAAGATACCCAGCCTAGGCCAAACATCAGATCTCTGTGCCACCCTTGCATGCGTGGATGGAACTGATGCTCATGGGCACCACACAGCCTGCAGAAACATCTCAAACTGAGCTCACTGCTCGGCTGACTGAAACCAGCCACCAACCCATCAACAACAACACCGAAAGACAACTGCAGGTAGGCCAAACAGGTCAGACCCCAACTATAAGGCAGAACACCATATACCTCCATTCCTTTCCTTTTTTTAATTTTTTTTTATTACCTGAAATACCTTTGCAAAATTCCATGAATGCATGAAAACACCTCCTCCCAAAAGTCAGGCACCAAATCCTGCATTGTGTTCAGACAGATGAGCCCAATTCTACTCCTAAAGCTACCCTAAAACAGTTTCCCTCTTTTGTTTTTCCTAGACTGTATAAAATGCTTTTTTGTGATGCAGCAAATAAAGCATTAAACATCTTACCAGAAATATTAATACCTAGTACATAACTGACATGGCCAGAGCCGCAGATCAAGTAGCACTGACCTATACAACAGTTTAGCACTACAAGATTTTGCCATTTTTGATCTACCCATTCATGCTGGGTTACACAAGCACCATGAAGGGTTGGGAGGGTGGCTTAATGGCTAAGGTGTGTGCCTTACAAACATAAGGTGCAGGGTTTGAGTCTCACAATGGATAATTGGCTAAGCTTACAAAATGTCTCGCAAGGGTAGTTAGCTTAGTACTGAACTATGAATGATCATGCTCTACACCAGCAACATATGCATACACAGCTTGGTTCCCAAACAAGAAACCACACAACCCCCAAGAAAACCAGCTCCCTCAACAACCAGCTACTCAGCTCAAGCTGCACCACCTACAATCCACTTCATGCAAACCTCAAGCTCGCCTTCCACTTTCCCCGTGACACAATATCCATGTCTCTCATTTTGCCACACACCTTGCCACGCTCGCAAAAGTTGACTTTCTGGCAAATCACAAAGGAATGCAATCAGCCACCCATGCCCAACACTAGACCTTTATACTTTCCTTCCTCAGAAAATGTTTCCTTTTTTAAAGTGACCTTACAACTGCATGCTCTCTGGAAAGAAGTATATCTGGTTTCAAGCGAGCGACCAGAGCCACATCCATTCCCCTATGCAATCTCCCACTGCACAACCGGTCACCCTGACATGGAAATGCGCTCTTTCACCATCCCACAAACTTAAAACCAAACTGAAATTCTTCTGATTAAACCAATCTCATGCGCTCTACACAAAAGTCTATAACTATTATTATTGTCAACATTAATCAAAGGTAATTCATTGCCTATTCTGCAAAGGTCATCAGTTTTAGGTGGGATTATGAGGGACAGCTAAAATTTCATTCAAACTCAGGAAGGGTTGGGAGGTATGGTTACCTATGGTAATTATATGTTTTGGTTGATGAAAACAGTGCATGCTTCCTACAGTGACTTGCTTGAAGTAGAAAGAACTAGAGTCACCACACATCACAGGTATGTACTCATATGAACATCTTCTTCTTCTTCTTTCGGCTGCTCCCATTAGGGGTTGCCACAGCGGATAATCTGTTTCCATTTCTTCCTGTCCTCTGCATCTTGCTCTGTCATACCAACCACCTGCATGTCCTCTCTCATCACATCCATAAACCTTATCTTAGGCCTTCCTGTTTTCCTGTTACTTGGCAGCTTCATCCTTAGCATCTTTTTCCCAATATACTCTGCATCCCTCCTCAGCACGTCCAAACCAACGTAATCTTGCCTCTCTGGCTTTGTCTCCAAATCTTCCAACCTGGGTTGACCCTCTAATATACTTATTCCTAATCCTGTCCACCCTCGTCACACCCAGTGCAAATCTTAACATCGTTAACTCTGCCACGTCCAGCTCTGACTCCCACATTAATTCCATTTATATACTCATATGAACATACAACATGCAGTTTTCTTGATAATATAGTAAATTCTGTAGTGCCTGTAGTGTTACTTCTGTAAAGTATTGGACGGCGCCAAAAGTCTCATGCACGTTGGAATTGACGTGCAACATTAACCAATCCACATGCTCAAACAGTTAAACATGAAGAGCAAGCAACTGTAAAGATATAAATGCAGGGTAGCTAAATGCCCTTCTCTTGGATTTGCACAGGGGTGTAAAACAGGATATCTCATGTGAAAATCTAGTTTAATAATACAAAAAGACAACTGTATTATACAGTTACATATCTGGTTATCCTGCTAAGTCATATCAGTATAATATGTTATCTGGTTGATCCCACTACAGCTTCATCAGTTCTACCTGAAGAAAGTGAAGTATGTTTAATCATTCATTTTTATTTCAAATAAGACCTAACCACCTGAAGCCCCTGCAGTCAAACCACAACCAAGAGCAAAAAAAAAAAAACCTACCCCACGAGAACTTCCCCTTAACTAAACCTCACACATGCAAACTACCCTGGCAAAATTATAATAACATAATAACCCAGCAACCATGCCAGCCCATCCACCTTGCACAGATTCTTGCTATTTACCAACTTTACCCCTTTTCACAAAATCCAAAGTCTACCTGCTCCATAGTACCTCCTGGTCATCATGGACGTAATACTTGCACTAGCAAGTTCATGCCAAAATGTGATCCCTTATACAGCTACATTTGCCTAAACCCCTTAAGCCCCTCCCCCTTTATCTAATTTCCTCCCAATCATCCCTCCTTCCAAATTAACCCTTTCATCTCCCCACCCTCTTAACTCCCACTACTATCTATCCCCTTCTGAAGATGTCCCTGGAGAAACTGGTTTGTTACCAAACCTAATTTGCCTAACAGTTCATGTAAACCACACACAAACCCTGATATGCACACAGACATACACACATCCTTGCATACATACACCCACACACACTTCACACATACCAGTACCCAAGTCTATGAAAGCATCTATCCCCATTCATAACCTTTACTCTAACCGTAATCTGTGAACACTTGTGTGTGTGTGTGTGTGTGTGTGTGTGTGTGTGTGTGTGTGTGTGTGTGTGTGTGTGTGTGTGTGTGTGTGTGTGTGTGTGTGTGTGTGTGTGCTGCATGTATCCAAGCTTTTCATTCATTTTCAACTCTGTAATCATGTTACAACCTTTTACCAACAAGTCCATTTACTTATTTTTTCTAGCATTTTCTTATACAATTTCAGTCACATACTGGGATTAATCTCATCATTCTGCATACTGTGACAAGATAACACTTCCCACTATTTTCAGACATACGTCTTTTAGAAAATGTATTTTATGAAAAGTATTTATTTATTTATTTATTTAAATTTGTTGACCGGGAGTGTCCGACTGGACGTAGGTCCATTTTCAGCGGAGGCCCGGGGAGAAAAGCTCCACAGTAAAATAAACAGACAGTAGTTACATTGGATTACATAGCGATTAACAATTTAACATAGCAATTACTTACAACATATTTACAGATGAAGAAAATAGTACATCAGTAGACAACTAGAATCTTTATCTGTGAAGTACATAACAAACATTAACAAATGTTACAATGAGAAGTTCCTGCTGTATAATAAGGACTAGGCTTATGAGCATCTGAGCTTGCTATAATCAAGGTAGTTAGTGGAGTGGAAAGAAAGGTAGTGGTTGGATAGGGTGGATGATTAGCCAGCATGTTTTTAGGTACGCTTTTAGTAAAGTTTTGAAGTGGGTGCATGATGGTATGGAGGTAATTGTGGGTGGGAGTGAGTTCCATAATTTGGCTATGGCGCAAGAGAATAGTGCTTCACCAGCAGAGTTATTGGCTTTAGTGATCTGCAAGTGATTTTTGTTGCTGGATCTTAGTGGTCTGGTGGTGCGATAGGGTTGGAGTAGATTCTGGAGGGATGGGACATTTAGTGGATGGTTTACTAGTTTCTGGGCGAGTGAGAGTTGATACCACTGAAGGAGGTGAGGGAGTTCATGCCAGCCCAGTTCAGCAAGTGAGAGACAGTGGTGACTATGGTAGGATGCCCCTGTGGCAAATTTGGTGATTTTGTTGTAGCAGGTCTCTAGCTTGTTTAGATCACATTGCCTTAGGTTGGTATATATTGGAGAGGCATAAAGTAGGGTGGAGATAAGGTGGGAATTTGCTATTGAAATCTTTGCTGCTTTGGTGAGAAATTGCTTATTTCTGTATAACGCTCCTAGTTTTTTGTGGACTTTTTTTATGGTCATGGATATGTGAATGTCAAATTTTAGTTTATTGTCTACTTCCACTCCTAGCAATTTGGTGTGTTCAGTTGGGTATATAGTGGTGTTGTCTTTTGCTGTGATGTTAAAGTGAGAGTTGTTTTGAGTATGTTTGGTGGGTTGGAAGATGAGTAGTTTAGTTTTGTTTGGGTTGAGTATTAATTGGACATCGGATAACCATGTTTCAACAGAGGAAAAGGCTTCCTGTGTGACTTTTTGCAGTTTTGGTAGGGACTGGGATGAGCAGATGATGGTTGAGTCATCTGTGTATTGTATGAGTGTGCTATGTTTGGTGGCAGAGACTAGATTATTGGTGTAAACAGAGAAGAGTAGGAGTCCAGGGATGGATCCTTGGGGAACCCCTATGGAGACAGGTAGTTGGGGAGATATGTCATTCTGCCATACAACGGATTGTTGGCGGTCAGACAGGTAACTCTGAAACCAGTTGGTGACTGATTGTGAGAAGGATAGGTTATTGAGGACAGAGATAAGTTATTTGTGTGGGACCATGTCAAATGCTTTAGATAGGTCTAGGACAGTAGCAGAGGAGAGATAGCCATTGTTTTTATGCTGAAGGATAGTGTTAGTAAAGGAGAGTAAGGCAGTGGTGGTGCTATGGTTTGGTCGGAAACCATGCTGAGTACTGGAAAGGAGGTTGTTAGTAAGGAGGTAGTCTGAGACCTGAGAGTGTATGCATCTCTCTAGTATTTTGGAGAGTGGAGAGAGAATAGCTATGGGGGTAATTGGTTAGTTCTATGGAGGGTCCGCCTTTGTGGAGGGGAATTATATGTGATACTTTCCACAGTGTGGGAATGTAACTTTCTGACAGAGATCTGTTAATCAAGATGGATACTGGGTAGGCCAGAGCATCAGCTGCGATTTGTAGGTATTCACTTGGAAGGTTGTCTGCTGCTAATTTGGTGGGTTTAAGTTTAGTTAAGAGTTTTTTATGTTGGAGGTAGGTACAGGAGAAAAAGAGAAGGCAGTGGGGAGATTACTAGTTGAAGGTGTGGGTTGGAGGGGAGGGGGGTTGTGTTGTTTAGCTAGTGATAGTATGGTTTGGGTGAAGTCTGTGTTGAATGAGGTAGCAATATTTTCTGAGGAGTGAGGGATGTTAGGAGGAGGGGTGCTGACTTTACCTGGGTGGAGGATGGAGTTTATGGAGGACCAGAATTGTTTGGGGCTGTGTTGTGAGGAGTATAGGGCAGACTGGTAATATTGGAATTTGTCCTGTTTTATTAGCTTTTTGACTCTATTGTGTAGTTCTAGGAATTTCTGTCTAGCTGAGGGGTTTTTGGTTTTGTGCCAGTGCTCCCAGGCTTTACCCTGTTTTTCATTTCTGACTTAGTGGTTTTCTGTAGCCATGGGGAGGGTTGTGCTTTGGTTCGGGAAAATCTTATGGGGGCATGGTAATTAAGGATGTTCAGGAAGGTAGTATTAAAAAATTCAACTGCGTCATCTAGACTGAGGTACTTTAGAGGATGCCAGTTGCAGTCTTTGAGGGATGAGATGCATGTGAGTGGGTTAAAGTTTAGTTTTTTACGTATTTGACGGTAGATGACAGGTTTAGATTGGTATAGGTATTTTTTGAGTAGGAATGTTGGGGAGTGATCACTGAGGCTATCTGATAAGCAGCCTGTTATATATGACTGGGGGCTCTTACTGACTAGTATCCAATCCAGGGTAGTGTGCTTGCTGGAGTTTTTATTTATCCTGGTTGACGACTGGACTAGTTGGGTGAAGCCATGAAGGTGTACATGATGGGTTGGATTGTTGCCAGAACAGGATTGCTAGTCAATATTGAAATCACCTAAGATGATAGTTTCTTGGGGGAGATGGTGGGTACACCAGCTGAGGAGGTTTTCTAGTGGAAGGATGTTTTGGCCAGGTGGGAAGTAGCATCCAATTATGTTGATGGTTTTGTTTTGGTTAATTTTGAGGTTGGTATATATTATTTCTTCATTGCCTATTTGTGGAGCTGATGATTTTAAGATCTGGTTGTTTAGATGCTGTTTAAATTTTATAGCTACACCACCTCCTTTTTTGTTTAGCCGGTCTACTCTTAGTATGCTGTAACCTGTAGGGAGTATTTGCTCACTGGTACTGTAAGGTTTTAGCCAGGTTTCTGTCAGGATGACTATATCTGAGGAGTACAAGTCTATGGTGTAAAGTAGATCTCTGGTGCTAAAATATAGCTTATCTGAAAAAAAAAATAGTAATGCATTTCCAGATTCTGTGATTTCAAATGTTGTTCTGCCTAACAGTTAATTTAGGATTACAAAATTTTCAACATCAGCAAATGAATGAACTGTGGGAACATTTCAACATCAGCAATGAACTTAACACAGTTAATTTTATTGACAGTCAGCTGCCTGAAGGCAATACTAGGCAATCAGTACAAAAGCACCCATGTAGAACAACATCACAAAACTATGCATGCTTAATAAGTTAATAGTATAAAGGATTTTGCTGTAAAAACTTACAACTGAAAGAGTTAATCTTATGTACGACGATTGCTTTTTTAAATATGTCCTTTTTTCACTTTCAAAACCCAGATATAAAATTCATTTTGTAAATACAGTGAGCCACCTCAAGCCATCATGATATAAATGTTTTCCAATTGTTTTAATACCAGTTAAGTATGTATGTGTGCATGTGCATACATGCATGTGTGTGTGTATGTGTGTGTGCGTGTGTGCGTGTGTGCATGTGTGCGTGTGTGTGTGTGTGTGTGTGTGTGTGTGTGTGTGTGTGTGTGTGTGTGTGTGTGTGTGGTCTCTACAATGTCAATGATATACCATGTTTTGTTCCATAGGGAATGTTATGAGAACCAAGGTTCATGAAAAAAAGTTGGATTTCTTAATGAAATAAAAGGAACGAGGGATAAATCTTATAAATTCTGTGACTTTAGAGGCAAAGTGGTATGAACTAATATTTGGGTTATTAAACATGCATAACGGCTAGTGAATTTAGATTCAGAAAATACCCCCATTACTTTTTCCTTTTCTGTAACACCAAACATGTCACATACAGGAAAAAGCATCATTTAATATTCATTCAATTGGTTTTATGTCTGAATTTATTTCTGTTTGCCTTTCTTTCCTGTATTTATCTCGTCATCTGTTACATCATGAAGGCTACTACGAGTAGCACAATACTTAGGTTAGGTCACTTATTTCAGCTACATAGCCATTAAGATAATAATGGCTCCTCAACATTGGCATTTAAATGTGCCTTATTAGTCACAGATTGCCAGCACCACACCTCAGATAAAGCATAGCCTGAAGTTTGAACAAAAGCATGGCTTTCAAGCTTAGTTTTCAGATGCAGATAAACGAGAAAACAAAATGTATACTTTATTTTTTTCTTCTTACAAATTAGTTGTCATTCCCTTTAATCAAATTCTGAGTACCACAAAAAAAAAAAAGCAAATATTTTTATCTTGCTTTTCATATTTTCTGCCATTATTTGAGTTAGCATTTTTATTGCACTGTATTTTCTGTAAAAGTGCATGTTTCTTCTGGCGCTATTGCATGAAGTAGTTTGTTGAGACAAATCACTGAGTTGGGGAAGGAAGATTAACATCAAGAACTCTAATTCTAGCTAAAATATTAAAAACTGTGACTGTAACACAAACTATCTCAGCCCACATAAAACTAGAATCAAAGGGGTCAGATTTCTCACACGAACACAGAACTACAGTTGTTACTTTGAAAAGAACAATTAACTCAACTGCATTTTCAAGTCTATCATTCAAACATTCCTTAAAATTCTTCTCAGAGATGACCACTAATGAAGATCAAAGGAAGCAAAGTAATTAAAATGTGGATTGGTGACGACAGTAAAAAGTACGCAGTCACAGTACTCTTCAGAACCACAGTAAATAATTCTTGTATCATAGGGATTTCTCTCTGTCCCTCTAAAATGACATCAAGAAGGCTAAGACATTTCCTGTAAAACAAAATCATTCAACCCATGGCAATCCCCTTTCAGGCCATTTTGGGTATAACAAATAAGAAAATAACACTTTCTCTGTGGTGCAGCGGTAGTGTTGTTGCCTCACAGTAAGAGGTTCTCCCATTCGATTCTTGGCTTAGGTTGGGAAAGCCTTCTGTGTGGAGTCTGCATGTCCTCCCCACGGTCGAGTGGACGTTCAAAAGACATGCGTCAAATGGGTGTGCCTTTGTTGATGGTTGGGTGTCGGGCTAGCAACTCGACACCATAAAAACCAACTGCCAATGATTAGCAGACCGGAGTTCTGCTGTGGCGACCCCTAACCAGGAAAAGCCGAAAGACAAACAACAACTTGCTTTGATATAGAGACATAAGTAATGTGGAAAATGTTCTAGATATACTGACAAACATATTTTTTCAGGTTTTTGGATGCAGTTAAATGTTGGACATCCAAGTGACAAATAACCTAAGGGGATTCTAGAGGTTGGATGATAACCTGTACCCCAGCATCACCTCTTTCATAAACTAGTTATTTTTGTTTTCAGTGCAACTTTACTTGGATTGCCTTCAATCTCCAGTACAGGTTTCTTAATTTTTATCTCAGAATATAACATGAGTTCAGATGATAACTAGTCACTGTGATTAAGGTGTATAAGGTATGTTTTGCTGCATAAGACTAAAATTCAGGTGTAGAAGTGCTCTATTCAGAGACACATCTGCTAGTCCTGTAAAGAAAATATGCTTCTCTTTGATTTCATCCAATTGTGCCCTACCACAGGAAATAAAAATATGATGGGAAATATCTAGCGCATATAGCGGTGATTGAATCACTGAACATGTGTTCTTCATGTGAAATAATTCAAGTACTTAGAATAGCTAAAATTGCAGTTATACAAAGGGTTGATATATAATGGCTGCTTATATCATAGGCTATATAAAATCTCTAATATGCTTCTTTTTAAATTAAATTTGCTACAATTGCCCAAAACCTAATCGCTGGGAATCTAGCAGATAAATCATACAACTTATTTGATGCTTCTTTGTAGGGAGTATTATAAAGTGATTTATTTAAACTCTGGGTCTACCACTATAAAAATAAAAAATATTTTGCTGAAATCTCTTTTAAAAATGTAGGATGTTTTAACAGTAGTTTGCAACTGTTTACTTTTTTCTTTAGTCTATAATGCTTGTCAGACATAAGGATTCTCTTTCACTGCATGCTGACATGTTCAACTTTCTCAGCAAAATGGACTAAAAGGAATCTCGTCACTATTATGTTACTATTTACATAGGTGTTTACCTTATGTTACTATTTACATAGGTGTATACTTTATGTTACTATTTACATAGGTGTATACCTTATGTTACTATTTAGATAGGTGTATACCTTATGTTACTATTTACATAGGTGTATACCTTATGTTACTATTTACATAGGTGTATACCTTATGTTACTATTTAGATAGGTGTATACCTTATGTTACTATTTACATAGGTGTGTACCTTATGTTACTATTTACATACGTGTATACCTTATTTGAGTATGCACAGGATGTCCATAAGCCTTCCATTTTGGGGAGGGAAGGAGATTACAATGCTGGTAGGTAATGACGTCTTACAAATTAATGAGCAATTCTTCTGTGTTATACAATATACTTCAGTTATCTAAGACCATTATGCTTTATTTTACAGCTTTGTTCATTATAGTATTAATCCAGTCTACAACTTATCTAAATTTACATCATAACTGGAAAGTATTAATGCTAATTATTTGCATGTTTATGCACCTCTTGCTTTTATTACCTATATATTATATGGCAAAAAAGGGGACCTTGTAGCCCAGGCAAATAAAATAAATCAAATGTTATTAGTATCTAATTTACATAATTTGGTTTGCTTGTAGCATTGAAATAGGGATATGTATCTTGTTGTTTGCTGTTTACTGTGAAACGGTACAACCACATAAGCACACCAAAGATTCTGACAGCAGCTGACCAACAACTTAATTTTGTG